>NC_079147.1:97392844-97471699 GCF_945859685.1 Eupeodes corollae
GAGTCCCCCAAATCAGTCCGTCTGGCCCCTACACGCCTACAGCCCAAAGTATTGGTTCGATTAGCTTTAATCTTAGAAATAAGAATTTTCAACGTTCCTAGAGTCGAAATAAAAGATTTTAAGAAAGATGCCTGTGCGTGCGTGTATTGTACGTTCGTTCGTTCGCAATGATTTTTTTTTTGTCGTCCATAGCTCAAGAACCAGTAGGGTTTTCGACTTCAAATAAATGTTGTTAAACAGATAATAATGCAGAAAGACGCTAGAGACTTGATTTAAATTTTATACAATATATTGTAACGTAATACCAATACATTTTTGAAAAAAAAAAACAACTAACGGTTTTCTTACTAATTAACAAAAATACTGAAAAAAACACATTCGAAAATTTTACGAATAAAAATGATTTCAGCTCCAAAACAATTTTGTGCAACGAAAAATAACGCTGGTAACATCTGGTAAAATTTTGAGAAAAATTGAATTGACAGTTTTTAAAAAAAAAAAATAAAAATCCAAACAAAAATTAATAAAGGCAGTCAAAATTGATTTTCGACTCAGTTATTTATCTCACTGAAAATACTGTTTTCGACATTCAGTAGTTTTTTTTTATAAAAATCAAACACTGTTTTTTCATAAAAAAAATAAAATTTGCACAAAATAGTACGAAATTTTTGTAAAAATTGATGTTTGGTTCTCGATATCTCGTTAGCAATAAAAGATATTGACTTCAAATTTATTTCATTTTTCCAATTTTGTGTTTACTTATATAAGAAATAAAAACTTAAAAAAAAAAATTGGTAAGAATTGGTTTTCCACTAAAAATCTCGTTAGCAAAAATAAATTTTGAAATCAAAATATTTCATAACATAGAATTCAACTGACACATTTTTTAATAAAACACGAAAACCTTCAAACCTTTTAAGAAAGACAAGTCGACATACGGGATAGTAAGTTATCAGTGTCGGTAGTATCCTAGCTTTCGTTTTGAGACTTCAAATGGTGTTTAAATTTGTGAAGGTACATTTTCAAATCTTAAAATACCCTTTGGATACATGAAGAAGTTTGTACAACCCCTTCGTGCTTTTTCTTTTTCTATTTCACTGAAAGAGTACGATCCAAAATTTTTGCCTACTATATTTCAATCAGTGGATTGATTTTGTGCTTCATGCAAGAATTGTAAATACATTAAAATTTAGGACATGTAAACCGCAAGGAGTGGTATTATCTCCCTTGCTTTTGCTACTAGATTTTAATGGAACTCTGAACGAACTATGAATAATTGACGATATCGAAGACACATTTATACATAGACCTTGTGTACCTCTACACTTAGGTCTTAATAATCTCAGTAACTAGGCCAATAACTGTGGACCCAATGTCAACGCACATTATAGGTATGGCGAAATATCTTGGGCAAGTACTTCATCGAAAATAAACTGGAATGAAAACATCAAAATAAGGGAGAGCAAAGCCTCGCTTGCCTTCTTAACCTGCGGCAGATTTTTTTGAAAAAGATAAGGTTCAAGTCTCAAAACCATTCTGTGTTTGTATACAGCCATTGTAAGGCAAATAATCACAACCGCATTCGATATGGTGGCCGATCTTTAAAAGGGTCGCTAATCTTAAACATATGAAAAAGTTTCAGGGAAAAGCATGTATTCCTTAAGCTAGCCCCCCTCTTGTTATACAGTTTCGAGTTAACTACGTTCACCACTGAGTGAAGTCAACATGGTTGCCCTTCGTTGGATCCCTGAAACCTATGATATTTACGGAAATGAAAGAACGGCAGAATTGGCCAGAATCGGATCAATGCTTCATCCGAGTCATATTGTTTTTATGATCTATAACCCAACCGATGGAGTAAATGGGAAAATCCACTTAAGTTTTC
This sequence comes from Eupeodes corollae, assembly GCF_945859685.1. Lineage (NCBI taxonomy): Eukaryota > Metazoa > Arthropoda > Insecta > Diptera > Syrphidae > Eupeodes > Eupeodes corollae. Next base: position 97,394,730 of record NC_079147.1, read on the forward strand.
TTGAAACTGCAAACAACAGGTGGGGGTGCTCTTGAAACTTGCAAAGTTGCGAGGAATCTATGGAAAAAAAATACATATTACATAAGAGCAGGGCTCAATAATCTTTATTTATAGGTATCCTGTTGGAGCTTCGCAACTATGAAAACTTTTACGTGGCCAGGAAGTCACCCCGACGGAACAACCACCAACCTGGGAGGCCAGATATTAAGTATAACTTCTAAGATGGGGAGCCGGATAACACCGCTCCTTATAGGCCTGGCCTCCAAACATGTCGAAGAAGCCCTATAAGGTGTTCACTAAGTAGTTCAACCCTACTGAAACTGTAGACGCCACCGTTGATTCCATCTTGGAATTCCTCCGCTGCCATCTGGATAAGGGGAGGTGCCTTAGTGGAAACACCGAGGAGCTTAAATCGACTCGGACCACTACCTCGTTGTAGCCAAGGTAGCACTTCAGATTTCCAGACCCAAGGCAAAACAAGGAGGTGCTGAGAGAAGGTACAACGTCGAACGGCTACAATCGCCAGAGATCGCCAACTCCTTTTCCGACCGAGTTACAAGTAACCTCTCTCGAAGTTCTTTGCCGCCAACACAAGGTATCGAGAACCAGTGGCAACATTGCCAAGATGCAATCAGAGAAGCCGCCTCTGATGTGCTGGGTTTCAAACAGCCACCAACAAGGAACCCTTGGTTTGATGAGGAATGTCGGCAGGCAAATGCTGCCAAACAACAGGCACGAAAAGCAGCGCTGCATAAAAGGAGGAGAGCTGCTCATGAGCTCTATGAGGAACGCCTACTTCTCAGAAGAAAAAAGAGAGGGTATGAGAAGCGTGCGGTCGAAGATGTTGAGAGAGGATTAAAAGCAGGAATGAAGTTCAAAAGAAATTCACATTTACATAAACCTAGAACCGAAGACTGCAAAGACGAAAGTGGAAATGCAGTCAATGCTGAGGATATGGAAGGACCACTTCTGCAGACTGTATAACGGCGACGACGAACTGAATTCCGCTGTCAGGCAGGATATTATTCAACATAGACAACGAAAGCCAACAATCCCGTCCTCCTGACTTAGACGAAGTAAAGATTGCCATTTCTAAGCTGAAGTCGCTGGAGCGGGTGGCTTGAATGCTGGGCTCTTTTAAGCAGCTGGAGATAAGTTGGTTAGGAGCATGCATAAACTTATCTGTAAGATATGGTCGGAAGAAAGCATGTCCGATGAATGGAACCTCAGTATTGTTTGCCCGATCCTGAAAAAAAGAGACCCTCTAAACTGCACCAACTGTAAAGGAATCAGTCTATTTAACATCGCCTATAAAATCTTCTCTGCCGTAATATGTAAACGTCTAAAGGCTATCGTCAATTACCTGATAGGTCCTTATCAGTGTGGTTTTAGACCAGGAAAGTCCACAGTTGATCAAATAATCACATTACGGCAGATCCTGGAAAAAACCCAAGAACACCAAATCGACACCCACCATATTTTCATCGATTTCAAAGCCGCATATGACAGCATCTCCAGGATTGAGTTGTATAGATAAATGTGTAGTTTTGGTATCCCTTCCAAACTCTTAGGTTTGAATCCGCGCTGCTCCACAAAGGTTGGAAAAAACTTAAGAGAACCTTTCGATGTCAAAAAAGGCTTAAGATGTCATGTGATTTCCTAAACACCGTCCATGAAAGAATAGTGCAGAGCTCCCGTGTTAACACTAGAGGCACTATCTGCGAAAGTCTGCCCAATTACTAGCATATGCTGAAGACATTGACATAATCGGAAAAACTCAGCGTGATGTCAATGGGGCTTTTGTGAGTATTGAGGCAGAGGCGGCAAAAATGACTTTAACGGTTAATGAGGGCAAAACAAAGTACATGCTGTCGTCAAGAAAGGACATAGAACACTGACGTCTTGGTCAAAACGTCACCATCGACAGACGTAACTTTGAGGTAGTCAAAGACTTCGTCTATCTAGGCTCCGCTATAAAGGCAGAAAACAACATAAGCGGAGAGCTAACCGCTGTTTCTTTGGACTTAAAAAGCAATTGAGTGGTAAAGTCCTCTTTTGAGGGACCAAAGTGTTGCTACATAAGGCCCTTATCATCCCCGTCCTGCTATACGGTGCAGAAGCATGGACTATGACAAAAGAGGATGAAAGCACCTTGGGTCGCTTCGAGACAAAAGTTCTTCGTGTGATCTTCGGTCCCGTATGCATCGAAAGAGAGTGGAGGAGAAGATGGAACGACGAGCTGTACGGGCTGTACAGCGACGTAGACTTAGCCAGAAGGGTAAAAGTCTAACGACTAAGATGGCTGGGTGACGTAGAGCGCATGGAAACCAATGCTCCGGCCCGGAAAGTCTTCGAATCCACACTGACACGACAGTGCAGTAGAGGAAGACCGCGGATTAGGTGGCGCGCACAAGTGGAAGGTGACCTCACCCAACTTGGGTGAGGCCCTAGTTCACACAGGACTGTAGCGCCACTTTAAGTAAGTAAGTAAGTATACCAAGTGAGATATTTTTCGGTCTAAAGTTGCATCAACCCGTCAAACATAACCTTACCAATTTTAAAGGAATTATAAATAATTTCGACTTACTTGCAAAAGGAAGGGAGCATAAGAATGAGTAGTATAAAACGACTTGAGTCGTTTTCCCATAGAAAAATTCTGCAATAAACGAATATAAAAGAAAAAAGAGGCTGGGATGCGACCCACACTGATAACTTCCCATCCCGTCTGTCGATTTGTCTTGCTTAAAAGTTTGTCTATACGTAGTAGTATAAATTTTACCAAATTTGCGTACTATTTTGTATAGGTTTTATTTATTATGAAAAACGGACTGTTGGATTTTTATATATAGAAATCACTGAATATCGAAAACAATATTTTCTGTAAAATAAAATAAGTTTGAAGCCAATATTTTTAATTTTTGAAAAGCTATTTGAGTCGAAAGTACATTTTTACCAAGTTTTAGTATTGTTTTTTTAAGAGTTTTATTTTTTATTTAAAATTAGTTTGAAGCCAATATTGTATAGTTTTGAAAAGATATTTGAGTCGAAAATCAATTTTTACCAACTTTTGTTAAATTTTTTTTTAGGTATTTAATTTTTTGTACAAAAACTATCAATTCGATTTTTTTCAAAATTTTACTAAATGTTAACAACAATATTTTTTGAAAGATAAAAGCAGTTCAAAGCCAATATCTACAATTTTTGAAAAGATATTTGAGTCGAAAATCAATTTTTACCAACTTTTATAAATGTTTTTTTAAGGTTTTTATTTTTTTGTAAAAAAACTGTCAATTCGATTTTTCTAAACATCTTTCAGAATGCTTAAAACAATATTTCTTATAAGATAAAATAAGTTTGAAGTCTAACTTTCAAGTTTTTGAAAAGATATTTGAATCCATATTCAATTTTTACCAACTTTTGTTAATTTTTTTTCGGTTTTTAATTTTTTATAAAAAAACTGTCAATTCGATTTTGTTCAAAATTTTACTGAATGTTAACAACAATATTTTTTAACAGATAAAAGTAAATTAAAGCCAATATCTCAAAGTTTTGAAAATATATTTGAGTCGAAATCAATTTTTACCAACTTTTATTCATTTTTTTTTAGGTTTTTATTTTTTGTAAAAAAAACTGTCAATTCTATTTTCCTCAAAATTTTACTGAATGTTGAAAACAATATTTCTTATAAGATAAAATAAGCTTGAAGCCTAAATTTTAAGTTTTTGAAAAGATATTTGAATCGATATTTAATTTTTACGAACTTTGAGTGTTTTTTTTTAGATTTTTATTTTTTATAAAAAAATCTACCAATTCGATTTTTCTCAAAATTTTATCAGATTTCAAAAACATTATTCTCCGTTGCTCAAAATTGTTTTGGAGATGAAATCATATGTTAGTCGTTAAATTTGGGAGGTGACAATTTTTTTTTTTTCAGATTTTTTGGTTTAGAAAAAAAACCGTTAGATAGATTTTTTTCAAAAAATATATTTCTATGAGATTACGTTACAGTTTATTATATAAAATTTAATTCAAGTCTTTAGCGTTTTTGGTTCGTAAGATATTTAGGGTTAACCAAGATTTTCACCTTTTTTTTAAACTGCTATGGTAAAAAAACCACCTACGCAATTTTCTTGAGAGCCCTTTCTGCATCTTTCTGCCTTATTATCTGCATAACAAAATCTATTTGAAGTCGATATCTCTTCTGGTTCTTGAGCTATGGACGACGAAAAAAACGTCGCGAACGTACGGACGTACGAACGTACGTACACACGCACGAACAGACATCTTTCTTAAAATCTTTTATTTCGACTCTAGGGACCTTGAAACGTCGAGAAATGTCAAAATTTTCAATTTGACAAATCGGACCCATTACAATAACTTCCTATGGGAAGTTAAAAAGACAAAAGTCGACTTAAAAACAAAACATTTACAAATTTCTTAAAAAAAAAGGACATAAGTCTTGCCTTAAATCAATGTGTCATATGTTTTATAACAAAATAAATATTGTTGCTTCTATTCCAACCATAAAATTCCTTGCACTATTTATTGTTGTGAATAGGTGTTCTAAAACGCTGGTAAAACACTGCCTAAGCTTTATCATCTGTTCTACTATTTAGGTCTCGTTCCGAGCGGATGGCAAACCGAATTTGTCCAGCCTATCCCAAAAACAGACAAACTTTCCTCACCCTCTAACTACCGACCGATTGCAATTACGTCCCTTCCTTCCAAGATCATGGCATCGCGTGAAGATTTATCAGCTCACGAAATATCTCGATTGAAAGATTCTCAATGACCGGCAATACGGGTTTCGTAGCAATAGGTCAACTGGTGATCTCATGGTGCCGAACAGTGGAAAAAATTTGTACATCGCTTTGGAGAAAGTAAGATTATTGCACTTAATATTTCAAAAGCATTTGATAGAGTTTGGCATCAGGCTCTCTTATCGAAAAGACGTGCTTTCGGTTTTCATGAATCCCTCCTACATTGTTATTAGTAATTACCTTTCGAATCGTCCAATACTAGTAGTATTGGATGGGTTCAAGTCTGAAAACCACAAAATAAATGCTGGTGTGCCCTCAGGGCTTTGTTCTATCTCCAATACTCTTTCTCATTTTTATTAATGATCTCCTGTCTGCAACTTCTAATACAATGTTTCACTGACGATAGTTCTTTTAGATTTTCATATTTGTTTCAAATGTACATCCCTCTTCTTTGGATGTGGAACTGAAACGACAAAATATGATAACCTCATTAAATTCCGGGAATAAAAAACCACGTGAAATTAAATACTTCTAGAACCCAATACTGTCTTGTATCGTTAAAGCGAGATATACCCCCCTTCTCATTATCCATGACTAGCGCTTGCATCGAGGAGATTGAACATCTCGATATTCTCGGTACGTCTATCATCAACCAGAGAAATAGCCAGTTGAATTCCTCCCCTTAAATAGTTCAACCATAATACTCGCGCTTCTAGCAATGCTCATCAATATAACCTCGAGCCCAACTTCGGTCGTACTGTCAAGTAAAGAGATTTGTTCTTTAGCCGTACTACGCGAATGTGGAATGCCTTCCCACACTCTGTCTTTCGCAGCCAATATTTAGGAATTCAAAACCTTAACTTATTATAAAAAAAGTGGAAATTATTTATGTACTTAAGCTATAATTCCCGAACTTATGGTTTAACTAATTCCCCTTTTTGTTGATTAAATGCACAGTGCTTCAATGTTTCATGGCAAGGATATGTTTACTTACAAAACATACTGACAAATATTTTAACTGTTTGTCCTAAGTTAAGTATATAACATAATAATATTTTTTAATTTTTACTTACAATTTTTTTTCTACAGTACTATACTTTTGTACAGACAATGAGCGAGCCAAGAAAAAGGTTTGTCTATAGAAGTCAAAAGTAACGTCCTTTAAAATAAGTTTATTATTAAAGGGCCACTGAATGAGGTCTTTTGGATATCTTTGTAAAGGAATATGTTGCACACAGGCACACCACACATATAATTAAGGTTGCGTATGGTTGACTTATTCTTCAAAGAAATAAATAACTTTTACCAAAAGTTTTCATCCAAAATAGTTTATTATTACAGCAGAAATATAAATTTATATCTAGATTAGAGTTAAAGTGGCATCAGAATTTAAGGAACGTCCTTATGTTAACAATTCTTTTGATTTAAGTCACTCTCAGAGGCTTTTATTGATGGGGTTGAAAACATATCCTTCAAGTTTGATGTTATTAAATAAAAACATAATCCTTGATGAAAATAATTTTATTGAAGTCGCTAACACATTCGAATTTGTGGATGAAATTATCAAATTCATAAAACCTGTTCAAGATTTTCCCTAAATCTTAAGTCAAGTAATGATTCTAATATCTGAAAATTATGTTGATTAACTTTAAGTGAAATTCTTCCAAGATATAAATAAAAAAACCTTAAGTCAAATAGATCAAAGTAGAACCAAGGTAAATGTAAGTACTTTAAGCGCAAGTGAATATCAGAATGATAGTCTTGACGAAATACCCAAAAACTCATCCCATTCAGTTAGTTACTCACTTAGTTAACTCAACTCAACTCAGTATAAAGAGTGATGAAATATTTATTGGAAAATAAATTTGTTGCCTATAACATATTTTGATTTATATGGGCCAGTAAATATTTGTGGCACGCAATGCTAAAGGATATACGCATTAACTCATTCACATTATATAGGAGGCCCAACATTTACAACACCAATAACAAGCCAGTATAGAAGACCTTTACATTTGTAAGTACAGGGTGGGTCAAAATATTATTCCTTTTTTAAAAAAAATCGTATCTCATAACCGTTTTTAATTTTGCTTTTCTTTTCTTTTCTTTTCTTTTCTTTTCTTTTCTTTTCTTTTATTTTCCAATGAACTAAGGAAACAAACATGGGACATTTACTAAACTAACATACAGCGGTTAAGAGCGGACCAGACTAATTAAATTGTATTTTGAAAGTAACTACTCTAATATTTAAACCCAAGGAGATTTTTGGTGTCATTTTAATGCGCGAAACTCTCCCTCTGCTGGAGTTACCGATAACCTTTCTCAAATTGGAAGATCTTGAATTGTCCCAACTAAAGCGAATCGTTCAACATTCTTTCTATCAAATGTTGTGGAGAGTCCAGAAAGTTAAGTTATAGCTTTAATAATCGTTGTTTCCGCCCAAAATTTAATTTGGGTAAGAATTAAAGTCTGTCTGGTTTAGTGTCAGAAATAATTATTGGGCCCTCATTATTTGAAGACGATTCCGCCAATACTGAAACCATACGTCGTGAAAGGTATTCGGATATAAAGAAATTCTCTTAAAGCCAATCGTTGACAGTAATGAAATGTGAATTCAGCACGTTGAGGCTAGTGCACAGAATACAGGGAACTGCTGAACTTTTGAAATTGAATATAGTCTATCGTCAGCAAAATTATAGCCCCTTATCAGTGTGGTTTTAGACCAGGAAAGTCCACAGTTGATCAAAGATTCACATTACGGCAGATCCTGGAAAAAAAAACCAAGAACACCAAATCGACAACTACCATCTTTTCATCGATTTCAAGGCCGCATATGACAGCATATACAGGGACGAGCTGTATAGAGCCATGTCTAGTTTTGGCATCCCTGCCAAACTAGTCCGTTTGTGCAGGATGACCATGGAGAATTCACGCTGCTCCATAAAGGTTGGAAACAACTTAACAGAACCTTTCGATGTCAAAAAAGGTTTTAGACAAGGTAATGTGCTGTCATGCGATTTCTTTTACATCGTCCTTGAATGAATAGTGCAGGGTTCCCACATCAACACTAGTGGCACTATCTTTCAAAAGTCTGTCCAATTACTGGCCCATGCTGACGACATTTACATAATCGGAAGAATTCAGCTTGTTGTCAATGGGAATTTCGTGAGTATTGAGGCAGAGGCGGCAAAAATGGGCTTAGCTGCAATGAGGGCAACACAAAGTACATACTGTTGTCAAGAAAGGACTTCACCATCGACAGACATAACTTTGCGCTGAAATAAAACGAAGAATAACTCTAGTTAACCGCTGATTCTTTGGGCTAAGAAAGCAATTGAGTGGCAAAGCCCTCTCTCGAACAACCAGTGTCACTATATAAGACCCTCACCATTCCCGTCGTACTATGTGGTGCAGAAGCATGGAGTTTGACAAAAGCGGATGAAAGCACCTTGGGTCGTTTCGAGAAAAAAGTTTTTCGCATTTAGGCGAGGAAGAGATGGAACAACGAGCTGTATGGGCTAAACTGCTAGAAGGGTAAAAGTCTAACGACTAAACCAATATTCAGGATTCTGGCCCGAAGAGTCTTCGAATCCACATCCACAAGACAACGGAGTAGAAGAAGACCACGGATCAGGTGGCGCGCACAACTGAAAAGTAAACTTACCCAACTTGAAGAGCGAAACTGGAGACATCTAGATAAATGAAGAAGTTTGTTGGGTGAGACCCTTGTTCACGCAGGACTGTATCGCCACCTTAAGTATGTAAGTAATAACATGAGCTAAGAACTATTACATTTTTAGTTGTTGTTGTGCTTTACTTTGTTTCGTTTAAAAAAAAAAAAGTTGTTAATGGGACTTCTCCAATTATAAAAAAGTCAATTTTCCTTAATTTAAAAACATTATTTTCAGTGTTTTGCATAATATTAAATTATTTTAAAGCCAATATCTTGAGTTTTTTTTTCCAGATATTCGAGTCGGAATTCAAATTTTATTAGTCTATTTTAGACAGGGTTTGAAAAGAGATTTCGGAGCACATTCGTTTCAAGTTCTTGAATATTGCAATGACTGGGAAAGACAGAGTATAGTAAGGCATTTCACATTCGCATACTAAGTAGTTGGAAAAATATCATTTATACAAATTTAAAAACAGTGTTGGAGAACGGAGCCCTGGGGCACACCAGCATTTTTTTTTGTGATTTTAGAACTTGAGACAGTCAAATTGAACGATCCGAAAGGTAATTACTAATCCAATGAAGCAATGTAGAAGGGATTCATGAAATTCCAAAGCACGCATTTTCGATAAGAGAGCCTGTTGCCAGACCCTACCAAATGCGTTACGTTCCCCAAAACGATGTTAAGATTTTTCCCACTGTTCGGTGAGATGAACCATGAGAGCAATTGCTGCAAAAGCCCTACTGCCGGTCATTAAGAAGTTTCCCGTCTTCGAAATATTTCTTGAGCTGATAATTAATCAGCGTTTCCATGACCTTCGAAAGAAGGGACGTAAGTGCAATCGTCGGTTCGCCTTTTTTGGGGATGGGCTAGATAAAGGCAGTTTTGCGTTCACTAGGGACCTAAGAAGAAAGACAGCTGAAAAACGCTTTTTCAGAACAATAACTTGGATACCAATTGGTGCAGGAGATTAACGTATGTTAAGCTCTTTTAGTACTCTCGCCGCAGTACGAGTGCGAAAAAAGATTGGTCCATAAAATCACTATCGCGCTCGATGATGGCAGGTTCAGTCATAACACTCAGTAGTAGTTTTGAATTGCCGGCAAAATCCCTAGCAAAGAGATTAGCTTTCTCTAAAGAGCTAACAAATGGAGTGTCAATGATAACGAGCGTAGAAGAAACAAAGGAAGAGGTAAGGTTAGGTTAGGTTAAAGTGGCTGCAGATTCAGAATCCACACACTTAGGCCAAATGAAAAGGCCCATTGTGATACCACATGAATCTAGAGAATTACTTCTAGTCAAACCATTTTGAGCTTAACCTTTTTAGCTGGATTATCAAAAGAGTAGTCTCCCAGGTGAAGCTTGAGTCTAATTGAAACAACAGGGCAAGTGCAGAGAAGTCGAGAGATTGTTTCCTCTTCTTCCTCGTCCATACAGCTCCTGCTAAAGTCTTTGGAGGTACCCTAAGTCGTATTGCGTGTCTGCCTATAAGACATTGTCCCGTTAGGACACCTATTAGGGAGCTTATATGAAGTCTGCTTTGAGATAACAAGTCTTTAGAGCGCTTTAGGACCAGTAAAAGCCATATGAGTTTTGTGGCTGCGCATATTGGTCAATTGCACCACCTATAGCTTGCTATCACAAAAGCAGTTTTTTTAGCAGAAGTTTACATGTAGCTATCGGTATACCTACCTTCTCCCTTTCAGGTGAAATAGATATGACGGTTCCAATTTTAGCGATTTCATCAGCTCTACAATTTCCTGTAAAATTAAGGAACTAAGGAAAAAGAATTCCTTTTATTTTTACAAATGACCAAGAATTTGTACTGCCTTTGGGACATTACAGTATTAATTGCCGTCATTTTTGGTCATGTATAAATTTGGTATGTCGAATATGCGCGTTTCAGTCCTTCCTGGCGTTCCTTAGTAGGCTTGACTTTATAGCAACGGAAACTTATTTCTTTGGGCCTAATCCCCTTTTTAAAGCTAGCATCGAACCGTGCGTTTTCGTTTGGTCCGATGCTTTTAACCCTGTTCGAGATAAAAGTTCTCATTCTCAGAAGAATCAAACTTGTGATCATATCAGCGCTGGCGTCAACTTCACTATCGAGGAAGCATAGTGACCATTTAAGGATAATGAAATAGTTATTGAGACCTTCCCGGTTGGCTTTCTTGTATTGTCAAACGGTTTTCTTCAGAGCTATTTCTTAAACCGGGGAGTTTTGACACGAAAAAATTGCAGATATAACAAAAAACTGTCATTCCATTTTTCTAAAAAGTTTACTAGATGTCAAAAACGTTTTTCCTCGATATATATAATTATTTTTGAGATAACATCATTTTTTGTTATGGCATAATTTTTTGTATTACCTACCTGAAAGACATCAATATCTCTGCAGGTTCTTGAGATATGACCAACTGAAAACAATTCCCTGAACATACGGACTTTCCAGCGTAGGAACATACCAACTCACAGACATACCTATAAAAACCTTTGATTGAGATTTTATGGAACTTGAAATTTTTAAATAGGTCAAAATTTTCAATTCTGTAAATCTGAGGGGTTACATAAGAACCTTCTATGGGAAATAAATGTTAATGTATATAAAAGTTATTATCTCATTAAATGAAAAAGTCACTTTTGGCACACCCTGTGGGTACAAACATAAAATATCCACCTAACTTAAATATAAGGTACCTACTTAACCTTATATACAGAAAGAAGCTTCAATATGTTTATGAATTATTGAGTTCGAAGTTATAGAAAGTTCCAACAGGAATATTTATTAGTCTGAGATTGATTGAATATCAAAATCTCACCCTATATTTCATTCTGACACTCCTTTTAACAGGATTTTATATTTTTATATGATAAATGAATAAATAGCATTTTTGTAAGTGATGATGAAATGTTCCTTGAGGTTGTGATGAGACATAAGAAGGACGAAGAAGGAGGTGGCTATATAAATGTTTAAAATTTGTATTATTATTTTTTTTTTTCATTTTAATAAATTGTTATGGGATGTCGTATATTTTTTCTTATAGACAAATTATGGGACTTAGAAAAATATTGAATTCTATTAAAATAGCAAAAACGAAAAATATGTACATATATATGAAGGTGTCGATTTGGAAAAAAGGATCAACTTATAATCGGAATGAAAGGATAAATCTCTCAGTTATCGGATTAAAACATATTGACGAGTTGAACCCCAGTTCAGATGAATGTGAATACTGTGGTACCTATGGAACGATTTTGATTGTATACCTTGATGTCAAATTTATTATTTTCAAATTTATTTTAGAAAATATCCCTTTTGCTGTTTGTATTTGAAGTTTAATTTTGTAAGGGAAGAACAATACCTTTTGTATTTGCAGATGAGATTTTTATGTCAGCCAAACCATAAATATACTTCATCAGGTATTGTCTAGACTCTTGAGTCTAGACGAACCAAAATCTTGGGTCAATGTACTCTTTAGTCCATTCTATTAATTTCTCATATAAGTAATTTATTTGGATTTGGAAAAGTCAGCATTTTGTGTAATCTGATTTTGTGCGGGAATAATATTTATTTTCTTCGATTTCATGTATGAATACATTTCATAATAACAATAAATGACTCTATTTCCGAAAAATAATGTACTTCGATAACCTCCGTTACACGGAATAAGCTTATGAAAACACTTTTGACATTCTTTCAAATTAGGCATCATTGTACTTTCTTTGTTATTCGTATTGAGCTTCGACTCCGGACAAAACCACAAGCAGTGGTTGTATCGTGGTGCAGAATGTCTTATGGGTTGTGAGCTGAATATTACTTAAAGCTGCAGCACTATGCTTTTTTGCAGGTAATTACGTAGCCCAAGTTACTTCACCAAAAAGTGACGTTTTCAAAATGCTTTGGACGCTCTAAGACCTCACGTAAATTGGTATTGTTGCAAATTCTAGAATTTTTGTTTAATAATTAATTCATTCATCAGAAAATGGCCCTATCGCCAAACTAATATTTCGATGAAAAGTAGGGCCAGTCCTCATTTACTTTTAGATTCTTTGTTAGTAGAATTTAATCAGAGTTAGGAAAAATGTTGAAAAAAAATTAAAAAAGAGTCTAGGATTCGATTTTTTTTGTAATAAACACACACTCAAGGGGATATTACTAAACTTATTATGCAGAAGCACAGTGTAAGCACTAGGAAGAGGAGAGAGGGTTTAAAAGGAGATGTCTGTGCACATTGGTTTTGAATTTCTGAACATTGCAATGACTAGGAAAGACAGAGTGAGGTAAGGCATTCCACATTCGCGTAGTACGGCTAAAGAACGAATCTCTGTACTTGATAGTACGACCGAAGTTGGGCTCGAGGGTATACTGATGAGTATTCCTAGAAGCGCGATTGTTACGGTTGAACTTTCAATACTATCCAAGAGGCTTAAAAAATTTAACAAAAGTTGGTAAAAATTGATTTTCGACTCAAATATCTTCTCAAAAATTTGAAATATTGGTTTCAAACTAATTTTATCTTATAAGAAATATCGTTTTCAATATTCGATAAAATTTTTAAAAAAAATTGAATTGACAATTTTTTTACAAAAAATAAAACTCTAAAAAAAACAAAAATTAAAAATATTTTCTGCAAACTTATTTTATTTCACAGAAAATATTGTTTTCGATATTCAGTAATTTTTTTTATAAAAATCCAACAGTCCGTTTTTTGATGAAAAAATAAAATCTACAAAAAATAGTACGCAAATGGTACTAAAATTGTTAAAAAAAATTTTTGACAAAAAATCTCAGTAATCAAAAAAGATTTTAAAGTCAAACAATTTTATCAAAATATGGTTTGTTATTTTTAATTTTTTTAGAATCATTTAACTGTAAACTTTTTTAACAAAACACCAAAACCTACAAACCTTTTATTCAAGACAAATCTACATACGGATGGGAAGTTATCAGTGTGGGTCGCATTCCAGCTTCTTTTTGTGGATTTAATGACCTCTCTTCAATTAATTGAGAATTCTAAGAACGAAAATCCAAATACGAAATTCTGTTTATTAACATACTCAACGAGTGAGAAATGTGCTTCGTTGCTGAAGTATATTTTGTTAAAAAATCGCCGTTAAACGCCTGTTGTTCAAGGACCCATTCGACGTATCTATGACCGCTTCGTTGTTAATGGTCAGCTGGCTTCAGTTGACTCTACATGGTTATGTGTGTAAATCCAAATGCAAAATACACCATAATGTGCCGTTAGACAGTCCTAATTCCTGAAAATGCCGAGGAATCGACACATTCGGGTCTTCGGCAATACTTTTATACTTCCAGCAGCGATATATTCAGTGGAACGAGCGAAACGGTGATGCACAAGACTTGCAATATCTATAACCAATCTAGTTTCTTCATTATTATGTCAGCCATAATCTTCGCTTACATAGCAAGATATGTAGTTGTGGAAGAATCACCATTTTTACAGCACGTTTTAACAATTTGTTTGCGTTGTGCGATAGTTAAACGATCCATTTTCGTAAATGTTAGACTTTCAAATGAAAAACTAAATTGAATAGCTTATATTTTTACTTTGCATCTCAAGATTATGAAATTATTGTTTTAACTGAAACCTGGCTGAATGATAGCCATTAACGAGTGAAATTTTTAATGCTAGACAATATAATGTATATCGCAAAGATCGTTGTGCGACGACAACAGGGTTTGATAGAGGTGGTGGGGTTTTAATTGCTATACGATCTATATTTATTTCTTGACAAATAGACTTGATATCTAGTCAATTGTCGCATAATTTTGATGTAGACCAATTAATTGTTAAAGTATAATTTGTTAAAAATGTTAATTTATATTTATGTGTGAGCTATATTCGGCCAGTTAGCTCTCTAGAACTTTATAACTTGCATCTAAATAATTGTAGGTCATTATTATTTGTTTGGGTGATTACAATATTGGAGATATTATTTGGAAGTTAGATACTGATGAAAATTGTTTAGTCCCATTTAATGTTTTCACTGATATTGAGATTTAAGTTATTGATTTATACAGTGAGTTTAACCTTACGCAATTAAATTATATCCAAAATATGCTTAATCGCATTCTTGATTTAGTTTTTGTTAATAGAGAACTTGAAGTATATTTAGATAGAATCAATTTTCCAGTTGTAAATAAAACAACGCATTTTATTTTATAAGATGCTCGGCTTTGTACGAAGGAACACAAAGGAATTTAGTGATCCTTACGCGCTCAAATGCCTTTACTCAGCCTTTGTCAGATCAAATATTGAGTATTGTAGTGTTGTTTGGAATCCGTACTATAACACTCAATTCTTAAGAATAGAAAGATTGCAGAAATCCTTCACTAGATATGCTTTTAATAAGCTTAATTGGAGTATTGATAGACCTCCATATCCTGTCAGGTGTCAACTCTTTGGTATGCAAACGCTGGAGTTAAGTAGGATATATTTTTCAGTAATGATGGTAAAAGATATATTAAGTAACCACATTAATTGTTCTTATTTGCTTGAATGTATTAATTTGTATTTTCCTTGCAGAAGTCTCCGTATGGTTTTCCACCTACGTGATGAATTTTTTAGAAGCAACTACATTAGGAATGAACCCATATGTCATTGCATAAAAGTGACAAATAGTGTTTTATGCTCCATTGATATATTTCAACTCTGTTCAAGAGATGTTTTTAAAAGATATGTCATGCTTGTTTCGCTTCTAATCAACACATAGTTACTTAATTTCATATTTATTTATTTATTTACTAATTAAATTACTAATTTACTTATTATTTTTATTATTACTAGTACATTTATGTTATTATTATATTTATTATATAAGTAGTAATCTATAAGAGATTGTAAAACTCTGCTTGATGAAATAAACTACACTAAACTAAACTAAACTAAAAAGAAAATTGGGTTAACAACTCAGTTGACAGATGTGGAATCGTAGCCCTATACTTTTGAAATCTCAAAATAGATAACCCCTTTACAAGATATTACATTAAGCGATTTGTATTCAAATAGTTATTATTGTGGGAAGAGATCCACAATGATAACTCGTCGATTTCTCTAAGGCTTTAACAATATTTTGGGTGAGATACAAAATTTAAAGTTAATATCTTCCTTTGTTCTCCTTATACTTAAGTCGAAAACGATATCTTATAATTTTTGTTTTGCTGTTTTTGTAGGTTTTTGTGTTTTGTAAAAAAAATTTTCATAATTGAATTTGTTTTTAAAAATAACTTAGAATTATTAGCAACAATATTTTTCATGTGATAGAATAAGTTTGATTTCAAATCTATTTTTCTTAACGAAATTTTAAGTCGAACACCAATGTTCACCAATTTTAGTAGCAATTTTTGAAAACTTTTATTTCTTACATAAAAGTACAAATTGGATTTTTCTAAGGCCATAATCTTACTATTAGAAAATAATTTTACAAAGAGTAAAATCACTTTGAAGTCAATTGACCATGTTCTGCATTTCACTTAATGAGAAAATGAATTTGAGTGTTCGACAATTCGTTGTTTTGAATTGGATTTTCGAACATGCAAATGGATGTTCTGTATTTCGGTTTGTTCCATTTTTTGATCGCATTCAAATCACTTTTTTATTTCTGTGAATTGATTGATTTTTGATAGCTTACTTCTACTAGGAATCAAAGGGTTGCAGCAAGTTTTCGAATTTAAGAAATCGATGAAGGTATTACAAAAGGTTATATAAAAAAGCGTCTTTGCTCAATCTTAAATTATAATGAAAGTTTTAAAGAGGAAATCAAGAATTTACTTTATTTATCAGAGAAATTCTAAATAATTTTCACACACTTATACTGTGTCAGTTAAATCCAATATATTTGATTTTTCCTACAAAATTCGTCTTCCTATTTTTGTACTTAAAATTGCCAACAATATTGCATTCATCTCCAAAACAGAAAAAAATTTACTTCAAAAACAAAATAAAAATGGATGATCCTTCAGTTCTAATAGTTCGAAGCAATTTCGAAGTTTTCGAAATCGATCGAATTGCAGAACAAGAAATTTCATTTCATGTGAAATTGAAAAGGGATTTCAATTTACTATCGATCCAAATTTAGAACACAGGCTAATGTCTAAATTTAATAATTTGTTCCCGTGATATCTGCAATTGGACATAAATTTGTACCAATTTTGTAGATTTTTTTTTATGAAAAAAAAACTGACTGTTGAATTCTTATAAAAAATTTACTGAATATTGAAGACAGTACCTATTATTTATAAAATTAAATTAGTTTGAAGCTAATATCTATCTTTTCCGCCAAGATATTCGAGTCGAGAATCAATTCTTATCAAAACCGTTACTTTTCGTGGCATATAATTATTTTGGAAGTAAATTTTTTGTTTGTAAAATATTTAAAGTGGTAAATATTTCGTTTAAGGTTTTTTGATTTAAATTGTTTGTAGGTTTTTTGACATTTCAAACAAAAAAAAAAAACGTTCAGTCTTGTTGCCCAATAAATACCGCCAAAATATTAAAACTGTCATATCACCCAATAATGACTTTATCGCCCACAAAACTTGATCAAAAGAAATTGACACAGGGCCCAATATCAAATTCATATTGCAATGAACAATTTTCAAATAGCATAACGCCCAAATTTCTAATTGACATGTCGCCAAAAGATGTCATGGGCTTAATCGTTTGGACATTCTGACAAAATATTTGTTTATTTTGGGCACTGCGACATTTTGAGTTTTAAAATGTATCGCCCAAATGCAAACATTATACGAAAAATAAATCAGATCGCCCAAAAACTTGGAACGTCTAGAAGTCGTTTAAAATATGCTTTGCCTTAATTTACTTTAAGAAAGTGAAATAAGGCCAAAGTAAAGTAAAACGAAATGTTTTCCTTGCTCAGTGCTTATAAACGGTGAAATATTTAAGGTGGTATAATGCTCCCTGTAGCCCTCTGCATCCGCCGTGTCGCCTGCCAAGCAGCCCTCCTCCTTAGGCTCCTAATAGGATCTTGATTGAAATCCAGATTCTTTAAATGCATACACTCAATTTCACGCCTATAGTGAGCTTAAGCAGAGTAGTTGCAGGGTGGAAGGTTGGGCCTTCATACATACTTCACTGTTAATAAGCGTCTCAGAGCACTCAACCACCCAAAATGTTTAATATTTACTACATTTTGAGTGTTATAACATTTTAAAATTTAGGCGTTACGACATTGAAAGTTGGTTTGGGTATTATGATATTTTATTTGGGCCTTGTGACGTTTTCTTAGAAATGTATTTTACGACGTTTCTCTTTTTGGGCTATATGTCATTTTAAAATGTTGGTTCTATATAGTTATAGATAAGGCATAAGAAACAATAGAAATCATAATCATCGTGATACCTAAAATAAGTGTCACAAAGCCCAATTAATGTGTCATAAGAACCAAATTAAAAATCGTTTTGGCCAAAATGACAACCAACAAATTAAGCGTTGTTTTATTCGAAATTTATCTGGGGGTCACGACATTCGCGTTGGGTTTTTTGGTGAATTTTGTTCAACTTTGTGACGCATTTTGGGATCTATAACGGGATTTATTGGTCCAATAATATTTCAGTATTGAATATAACTTATGCTAATTGCTCCTACTGTCATATGCAATTGAACTTCGAGCGGACACGCAAAATTTTCTAACCTACAACTTACCACGAGTACGATTACCTGCCGCTAGTGTAATTTTAAATAAATAAACGACAAGTTTATAGCTTCCTGACGCTTAAAATTCTATCTTTCTTACATAAGTGCTTCGACTCTCCTAAAACGCTTTACATATGCCACGGGGCGCTCTCCCCTTTGCTTATGATGATGTGAATGCCTATTTGCATGCATTGAAGTCAGAATAGAATATTGAACTCCTTAAGCTTTAGAAAAAACATAACTACATAATATCGACCGACTTAAAAGTCTTACACTTTTTCAACATCATCAGCCATCCTCCGAGATGATGATGGGATTGCAAAATATAGGTACCTGCGTTTGATTACACAAACGAAACCCTAAGCCTCGTTACAGCGGTGACAAGTACCTGAAATTGTGTTCTCACATCCCATAGCCACCTACCTACCTAACCTACTCCTTAACTTGACTTGTACTCCCTTCTTCAGTGACTAGCTGTGGTAGTGGTACCAGCGATGATGCTCGAGCTCGGTGAGTATTGTTTTCATTGTCTACCCTTAGGCGACGCGACTGTAGTCGAAGTGTCCTTTTGTTTCTTTGTGTGGATTCCAATTTTCAACAAAAGACTGTCACATGGATTAGGAACTAAACGATCCTTAAAACGATTTGACGTAGCCCAGAAAAGCTAAAGGAAAACAGGTAGGGGGCTTACATAGGCGCACATCCCCACATCTTCCTACATAGTACAGCTTCCATTTTGAAAAAAAAAGGATTTCAACCGTACTCTCATTCAATTGCTGAGCCGTATCCGTTGTGTTGCAAATGACATGCTTTCTAACAGCCGTTACTTGGTTAAAGCTTGTATAGTATCTGTGTTTTGTATTTGGATATTGTAGGTACTGCATAGGTACCGTTATACGTTACTGGTAATAGGCAATGTTTTGCTTTTCGATTTTGTAAATTTTGTATTTCAGCCATCATAGAATGTAGGAAGGTATATTGTATAGAGACTCTAAAGTAGGTTTGAGGGTCGAGGGTTGGGTAAAGTATAGGTACCCTATATACCTTAACTATGGTTTGTTTAGGTTTAAGGAATGGATTGTAAATGGTTTTCGCTTTTAAGTCTGAAAATCGTCTGTTTCTTGGTTCGACATTTTGAGGCAAATGATTATAATCGAAGTGAACCAATTGTGCACATCAGGTGATTTGCGTTTACTTCATTTTAAAAGTCAACGTGTCGTCGTCGACCCCTCTCTCTCTCTCTCTCTCTTTTGTTATTATGTTTATTGTATTTGTATTTCTAGATGGGGGTTATTTTGTGCAAGGACATATTTTGTAAAGTAGCTTTTAGGTCTTAAACAGGCACATTTTCTAATGCCTCTAGGCTAAGTTCTACATAACAACTGATTCACTTGATCGCTATTTCACGAGTTGAATATTCAATAAGTTGAAGAGAATTTAAAGGATAATGATTTTGGTGCGTGTACCAACCTTTCGATAGCAAAAGATGTTAAAGATGTTTCATAACGATTTCAGCTTCCCACACAACAATGGGAGAGACATGCATTTTCAGAATCAGATGAACTTAGATACACTAAATATAAATATAAAAAATAATAATTATGTTATGCTATTGAATAAGGTCAATAGGGTTCTGGAAATTTGTTAAAACCCTTATTTTGGTGTTCGGAAAATTATTTAAAAATTCTCATAAAATCTCGTGTCCATGTGTTAAGTATTTCGTGATTATCTCCGTTTCTATAGGTCCAACGCTGAAAACCACGTTTGCCAAAACTGTCAAGCACACAATTTTCTAACAAACCGTTTTCAAAATGTTATCAAAAAGTCTAGAACAATTTAAAGTCGGTCGATTTCAATAACTTGCCATAGGAAGTCTCTTTCATCGGTCTGATTTGCTGAATTAAAAATTTGGAAAATTATTTCTCATTAAGGTCTCGAAGATCTAAATCAAAGGTTTTTAAAGGAATGTCGGCAGACAAAACGACTTCAAATAGATGTTGTTTAATAGTATCTAACACCCCACTACCTTTTCTTCAATCTCGACGATGCCTCCTCGACTGTTGTATCTCCACGTGCTTCTCGATCTCCCGACTCTTCTGCCTCGCTGAGACAATAGATTTCACTTTTCTGGATACTGATTTGATGAATAAGTGGAACAATGGTAGCTTTGTCCACAAGCTGAGAAAATGTTTCTTCCAAATATTGGACAGCATCCCAAACCCAGATATAGTTTTTCCTGATACGAATAGTGATATCTTTTTCGGTTCCGCCTTGAGGAGGGATATAGTTCCAAGATACTGAAAACTCTCTACTCTACTGGTTGTTGAGCAATGTTTATCAAAGAAGATGTGTGGGAGGTTAGTTAGTGTTACTTTTTCCCGTGTTCAAGATCCATTATCTTATGATATAGCAAGCATACATAAACGACCGGTTCAGTAAACAGTCAGTTCAGTTCGTCCAAGGAACGCAAGATCAGCCGAAAACATCTCCGCGGTTATTGAAAGTGTGCAGCCGAACCCGAGGCAGTCTTTTCCTCGGCGTGCACAAGAAGTTGGTCTTTCCAAGACTTCAACATGGCGAATTTTGCGTCGGGACTTGGGCCTGCACCCGTACAATATTCAACTGACCCAGAAGGTCAAAGTTCATGACCATTAATAACGCCGTGTAATCGCTGACTGGGCTTCAAATCGTTTGGAAGAGGACCCCAATTTTGACCGAAAAATCATCTTAAGTGAAGAGGCGCAGTTTAGTTAACAAACAAAATTGCAGCATTGAGACGACTCACGACACCAAGCCACGTGAGGTTCACAAGGTGATAATGCATCCTCAAAAAAGTTACCGTTTGGAGTGGATATTAAATCGGTTAGCGGCGGCGTAAATGGTCCGTAATTTTTTTAAAACGGCTTTAGTGAGGCCACAGTCAACAGCGAGCGCTGCATAACGATGATAACTATTTTCTTGTGTCCCAAATTGAAAAACATGGCCTTAGACGAAATGTGGTTCCAGCAGGACGGCGCTGCTACGTGCCACACAGCAAACGCCATTCCATTCCATTTCAGAATCTACCCGCCCTAATTGATAAACCTTATACTTTAACGACTGCAGGCATAACGCAAATGTCTTTCCAGTTTTCGAACTTCTCCTTATTTGGGAAGCTTGACAATCATAACTTTTTTCACTTACACATGCTGCTAGAATGAGCGGTTGCTGCAATTTGATCGATGTAGTTGCTTGCAATAATTCTGCGGAAATGTCGTCTAGACCAACAGCTTTGTTATTTTCCGGTGCTTTGATCGCGGATCATTTCTCTATCTTATTGGGTGGGGTGAGTTTAGAAAGGACACCCTTAGGCGCGTTGGAGATACCAGTCTCAAAGTGATTTATGACAGCGCCGAGCACGAGAATAATTTCGAAGACAGAACAACTTCGAAC
The DNA here is from genome assembly GCF_945859685.1 of Eupeodes corollae. Lineage (NCBI taxonomy): Eukaryota > Metazoa > Arthropoda > Insecta > Diptera > Syrphidae > Eupeodes > Eupeodes corollae. Next base: position 97,416,273 of record NC_079147.1, read on the forward strand.
TCATACTAAATCTACTTCGAACTAAAGGGTGATTTTTCAGATATTATCTTTTTGGCAACACTGGTTTAAACAGCTGACGCAAGTTTCGTTTTTGTTTCATTGTCAACCATCTTCAGTTTGGTCTATAATTTAATCATGAATCTTGCAAACGAACAAAGCTTGCAAATTATTGAATTTTACTATTAAAATGCGTGTTCTGTTTAGTTCTTACATTTTATGGTCAGTTTAATCGACCCACTGAAGCAGCTATTCGGGCTACTGTGACTTAATTTCGCAACAAATTTACATTTTGGACATTAAACCACCAATACGCTTAGAGTGCGAACTGAAAAAAATATCGTAGCTGTATCGGCCAGTATTAATGAAGACCATCAATTATACCAGCTGCCGTTCGCAGCAATATGGGAAAAAAATGGAATCACTCATGGAGGGGGACAACGATGATATTCCTGAAAACAATAACTCAAGTGATAGCATTGATAAAGAAGGTGGCACGGTTTTGGAAGTACCTCAAGAAACCATCACATTAACACTCACTGAAAAAAAGAATAGAAGGTGGATTAAAGTATATCCGAAAGAGGTAAGAATCCCGAGCACTCAAAGTGTGAAAAATGCCCCTTCAAGTGCAAAGAAAAATTTACGGAAGAACAAAGATTTAAATTGTGCTAGGACTTTTGGAAGCTGTCATATCAACGCCAAAAAGATTTAATTTTAATGGCAGTCATTGATTCACCAATACAAACACCCTGGGTACGTCATTCAATAATAAAAAAAAACACCCGCAGCGTAGTGAGGTCATACTTTTTGGAAGACGAAATTACTAAAGTGCGTGTCTGTGGCTACTTTTTTTGTGGAACTCTTAGCATTTCGTACAGTACAGTTAAATCGGCATTTAAATACAAAGGACCAACTAAAGATTTTTTTTTTAAAGCAGATGAAAAAGGAAGATCAAAAGCTGCAAATAAAACATCGGATGAAAATATCACAAGGATTAGAGATCAAATTGAAAGCACACAATCTATTGTTGTTTGCCGCAAGGACAATAGCATAAAAATTATTAACGATTATTCTCCGCAGTCCAACTGTCGCGAAGTAACAAACATAAAATTGCCGCCGGTAATTCAAAAAAAAGAATCGCACAAATTCAATCAACGATTGTAAGTGCCCAAAATAGGTAAAAAGAATTTAAACGACTTTAACCATTTGAAATAAAAAAAGAAAACAGTTTTTATTTTACTTTGTAAATTCAAATTTTGTATTTTCGTTAATTTGTATGTTTCTAGGTAGAACTTCTTTACTAAGCTTTCGAATTTGGAATAATTTTTCATGCATATTACAATTATTATAAAACCTCGGTCGTACAGCTGATTCCGCTTTTGGTCCAGCTATAGATCATTGAACTTTTAATTTCATCAATCTATTTTCCACCGTTGCTTGACCATACCCATCCATTGCATATGCAAATGCACACACAAAGCTTCTCCTCGCACCTCTCATCCTCTTCGTTTAGCTTAGAAATCACGATAGATCGACAACTGCTGCTTGACCATCCACTGCATACATACACAAAAAAAACATCGCATAGTGGGAGGGGCTAATCATTTATAGGGCGAAACCTATTTTCGGAGTTAACTCCTACGAAATGATTATGATAATTGATGTCATCTTTCATGCGCTCCCAAATTTGGCAATAGGTACGATTATGTATGGACCAAACGATGAAAAAAGTATATGCATGTTTTGCCGTCGGTAATTGCATTCAACTTTTGTAATGAGAATGCCGTCGGCGATTTGCAAAATGTAGAAATGTAGATTTTTGGTTTTCAGATGAAGATGATGCATGTTGCGTCGCAACATCCTGCCGGGCCCCCCGGGACAGGAAACGATGACATCAAGGGAATGGTTGGGTAAACTTGAGTTGATTTTCGATGTGACATTGTTGTGAGATGTTTGATCGTGGATCCTCGACGTGTGACGGGTATGTATGTACATGAAAAGAAGAAAAGAAAAGGTAGGTATGGTGAATGGTGTGTGGCTATATTGGGTTGTAAGATATGGATTATTAGTTTTGAAATGTATTAAATTCAGTTTAAATTAGTTTGTTAGTTTAAAGAAATATATATGAGAGATGAAAATAATGATTAAAGTGTGTGTGTGTGGGTTTGTGTGTTTGATTCATTTACCATCGGCAGGAAACAAAGTTTAGCTATAGGGCGCTTTAATGAAGCGGTTGCAGTTTTTATTGTGACGACACGAACTTTTCCATCCGTTCCAGGGTGCATGTCCGTAATTTTTCCGAGCCGCCAAAGAGTGGGAGGTGTTTGTTCTTCAGGCAAAAGTACGAGATGACCCACTTTGATATCATTATTTGGCGTAAGCCACTTTGGACGCTTTTGTAATCGAACCAAATATTCAGATTTCCACTTTTTCCAAATATCTTGGTGGATTTTTTGCATAAGTTGCCATCATTAATTGCTGTCCACCATGAAGAGTTTTCATGTGGGTGTCATGGACGATGAGTGACGTAAGAAAGTTACTTGATGGGAGTATTATAGGATGCTTTTGCGAATACGGCAGATTAGCATTTTCTAAACGACCTCCAACTCGTAATATACCTTTTTCATCCAAGAATGGTGAAAGTTTCGCTATCTTGCTTCTTTTAGAGACAATTTCTCCCCTACTTAGTTTGGAGATCTCTTCATTGAAATGCTCCTGTTGTATAAAGACAATTAAACGTAATCGTGCTGAAGCTACTTCATCAACTGAAAGTGGTCCACGCACACGAGTTTCTAGTTTCTTTGCCTTAAATTGAAAATTTGTCAAGAATCGACGCCAGTATGCTGCAGCTCGATATAACCGATTAAGAGATGAAAAACGATTGAAAAAAGATTGATTAGATTCAAAAGTAGTGAAGTGAACACAGAGCTGAAAAACATTAATTATGGGGTACCCAGATGATAGCAATTTACTTTTGTTTTTTGAACTTTGCGACCCTTTCATTTCCAGTTCTGTAGGTTTGAGTTCAACAGGCGTATGAAGACTTTCATCAAACGATTTTAGGAATTCAGGACCATGCCACCACTGTCGATTCTGAATGAGATCATTAGGAGAGACTCCTCGAGATGCAATGTCAGCGGGGTTCTCTTTAGATGGAACGTAATTCCAATGGCCAGCATCAGTCAGTTCTTGGATTTCTGCCACTCTGTTGGCAACGAACGTTGTTCTCAGGTAGGGTGCGCTTTTAATCCAAGCTAGCGTAATTTGAGAGTCGCACCAAGTGAACAGTTTTGCAGATTGAAGTTCCATCGTATCCACAGTGTGTACCAACAACTGTGCCAGAAGCAGAGCTCCACAAAGCTCCAACCGAGCTAAAGATTTAGTTTTAAGAGGTGCCACTCTAGTTTTTGACACGATGAGATTAATGTTCGTTTCATTTCCGGTGGTAACTCTAAGATATATTGCTGCCGCATATATCTTTTCAGATGCATCGCAAAATCCGTGGACCTCGACCTTTGATTCATTGGTGAGATTTAACCAGCGGGGGATCTCGATGGCCTCTAAAAGGCTCAATCCAGCTTTCAAACTTTGCCACGCAGAGATGATTGATGGTGGGAGCTCAGAATCCCATGTTTGTTTATCTTTCCAAGTTTCTTGCATTATTATTTTTCCGACGATGACGCAAGGTGCTATCCAACCCATTGGATCGTACAGGCGAGCAAGATCTGATAGTATAGTTCTCTTTGTAATTTTTGTATGTTCTGGAAGCGAGATTTTAAATGCAAAAATATCCTTTGCAGGATGCCACTGAATGCCAAGAGCTTTTATTGCATTTTTTGCATCAAACGATAATGGGATTTGTACCTCCCTATCTTCCTCTGGTACAGACAGTAACAGCTCCTCGCAGTTACTTGCCCATTTTCGTAATGGAAACCCCCCCTTCTTCAACATCTTTATGAGCTGTGTCTGCATCTCCACCGCCTCTATCACTGAGTCTGCCCCGTGAATTACATCATCGACGTAGAAGTTTTTTAAGGCTATTTTCGATGCAAGAGGAAAATCATCACGTTCATCAGATGCCAATTGTTGGAGCGATCGGATGGCTAAGTAAGGTGCCGAGGCCGTACCAAAAGTGACTGTGTTAAGGCGGTATGCCTTCACTTCTCCTCCTTCTACATCTCGCCATAGCACAAGTTGGTACATTGAATCATCTGGAGTGACCCAAATTTGCCTATACATTTTAGTTATGTCGGCTGCAAATGCTACTTTAAATCTTCTAAACCTTGCGATATGGTCAAAGACGTCATCTTGTAATCTAGGACCAATATAAAGATGATCATTGAGCGACGTACCATCGGATGTTTTACAAGACGCGTCAAAAACAATCCGCAGTTTTGTAGTCGAGCTAGCTTCTTTTACCACGGCATGGTGAGGTAAGAAGTAGTGAAGAGAATTAAGCGCAGCAAGTGGTACCTCAGTCATATGTCCAAGCTCTTTATATTCATTGAATACTTTTGTGTACTCTTCTTTGAACAACGAATTTGTTTTGAATTTTCTTTCTAATTGTAAGAATCGTACAAGCGCTGACCTTTGAGATAACCCTATCGAGGGATATGTTCCTTCTTTGAAAGGAAGTTGGACAACATATTTTCCATCTAATTGTCTCTGATGTGTTCTGCAAAAATGCTTTTCACATTTTTCATCATCTGGTGATAGGAACTTTCGATCTTGAATTTCTTCAAGTTCCCAGAACTTTCTTAGCATTTGGTCTAGGGATTCAGATTCAGTTTTGATGTGAAAGGCTTGTACTTGTGAGTGGCTGTCGGGCGAAATGCCTCCAGACAGAACCCAGCCAAGCTCTGTTCTTTGGGCTATAGGGGTCCCTTGTGGTCCTTTTATTAATCCTTCAAGGATAATGGAAGAGTACGCATCGCTGCCTAACAAGATGTCGATTTTACTTGGTTTGTTGAATTTAGGATCTGCAAGTTCTATATTCTTAAGATGATTCCAATTAGACATAGGTATCTTATGCGTGGGAAGAATAGCTGAAAGTTTTGGAAGGACCAAGGCATTTAACTGAAGAGTAAAGTCTTTGTTCACGTTAGACAAAATCGTTAAAGTGACCTTCCAATTTGAAGTACTTACATTGCTCTCTCCAACGCCAATTACTTTAACGCGATTCTTTTCCTTTTTCAAATTGAGAAGTTGAGCGGCAGACTCAGTAATGAAAGACGATTCTGACCCTTGATCTAATAATGCTCGCAGCAGCAACGGTTGGCCAGCAGGTGTCAAAACCTTGATGAGGGCCGTAGCCAGAAGAACAGGTGCAATTTCGTTTTCGGCTAGACACGCGTTATTTGCTGAAGCAATTGCAGTTAAAGGTGCAGTGCTTTCTGATCCCGATTGGGAAGTATGAGCGGAAGAGGAAGTCGCTTTGTTTGATTGTGGTACAGGAATGTTTTCGGTGACCTGTGTTGCATTAGCTGCATCATTTAAATGCAGTAACGAGTGATGTTTTTGGTGGCACGTGGAACACGTGAATGTGCTTGTGCAGTTTTGAGTAAAATGTGAATTTGAAAGGCAGTTAAAGCAGAGATTATTCTTTTTAACAAATTCATGCCTTTTTTTTGCATTATATGCTTTAAATTTAAAGCAATTTCGAATAGAATGTAAGCCCTGACACAGCGAACATTTATTGACATTTTTAGAGTTGTGAACACGAACCGTATTTGACGATGTCTTTTTAGATTTTTGGTGATTTAAACCTGAGGAGGACTGTCCAATGACATCCAATGTCCTCGATCTCATCAAAATGAAATCTTCTAAGACGCTGTATTGAGGATAATCAACATGCGTCGAAATATGTGATTCCCAAAGCCCACGAGTTGTATAAGGAAGTTTTTGTACTGTATGAAATATGAGAACATCTTCCCACGATTCTACAGCTACCCCAAGATTTTTTAATGATTGCTTCGCTTCGTTTGTCGTATCTAATAAGAGTTTGAGCTCTTCTGATGACTCTTGAGTTATTTTGGACTGATCGAAAAGAAGTTTGAATTGATTATCTTTCAATAATCTTATATTTTGAAATCTTTTCACTAACAACGCCCACGCAGATTCAAAATTTGTGTCTGTATTTCGAAGAATTCGAGCCGCCTCACCGGATAAATTACCTTTCAAATATTGGAGTTTATGAGCATCAGATATCGAAGTATTCTTATTTACTATTGCTTCAAACAACCCTTTAAATTCTGGCCACATTTTAAGCGAACCATCAAAAGTGGGAATTTTAATTGGAGGGAGTTTAAGTTCGACTGAGGGTGATGGCGCATTTGATCCGATCAAAGACTTATTCTGAAAACCTTGGCTTTCAATTTTGGAAATCTGCTCTTTTAACTCGCACGAATAATTAAAGTAAATTTCTTTTAAATTATGAAAAGTAAGTGCATCCATATATTTAACCTTTGCTTCTTCAGTAGGAGCTTCAACGATTTTCTGATGAAGGACTCTAGCCTCATCAAAAGAAGTTTCTAAATTAGTTAAACGCACTTCGTTCATGTGTATTGTATTTTTTGATGAATCTAATTTTTTGTATGCTTTATAGTCAGCATCTAAATCTTGTAAAGTGGTGTGAACCGCATCTATTAAACCAGGAAGTTTGCTCTTACTCATATTGAAGTCAAAGATATTTAATTAATTACCCAGAGAACACACAACACACGTTTTAATTAAGATCAATGTGATCAATAAATTAAAAAATATAAGATAATGTTTAATTAAAAGCCACACACCTGTAGTTTTGCGTTGCTCCCTCGTTGAATCAGCTTCTTATAGACCAAATCTTCACAGGATAATTTAAAAAATTGACCACACGAACTTCAAATGTTTTTTTTTTTTGTTTATCCGACACACGAAACGATTGTCTTTGAGATACACACGAACGCGATTGTCTTTGAGGTTTATTTTAACCTATACGCACACGAAACTATTGTATCTTTTTTTCACGCACTTTTTGATTGTTTTTCTATTGTTTAATGATCCTTTTTTGAATCCTTTATATCCGGCTCGAAGGACCAATGTTTGCCGCAAGGACAATAGCATAAAAATTATTAACGATTATTCTCCGCAGTCCAACTGTCGCGAAGTAACAAACATAAAATTGCCGCCGGTAATTCAAAAAAAAGAATCGCACAAATTCAATCAACGATTGTAAGTGCCCAAAATAGGTAAAAAGAATTTAAACGACTTTAACCATTTGAAATAAAAAAAGAAAACAGTTTTTATTTTACTTTGTAAATTCAAATTTTGTATTTTCGTTAATTTGTATGTTTCTAGGTAGAACTTCTTTACTAAGCTTTCGAATTTGGAATAATTTTTCATGCATATTACAATTATTATAAAACCTCGGTCGTACAGCTGATTCCGCTTTTGGTCCAGCTATAGATCATTGAACTTTTAATTTCATCAATCTATTTTCCACCGTTGCTTGACCATACCCATCCATTGCATATGCAAATGCACACACAAAGCTTCTCCTCGCACCTCTCATCCTCTTCGTTTAGCTTAGAAATCACGATAGATCGACAACTGCTGCTTGACCATCCACTGCATACATACACAAAAAAAACATCGCATAGTGGGAGGGGCTAATCATTTATAGGGCGAAACCTATTTTCGGAGTTAACTCCTACGAAATGATTATGATAATTGATGTCATCTTTCATGCGCTCCCAAATTTGGCAATAGGTACGATTATGTATGGACCAAACGATGAAAAAAGTATATGCATGTTTTGCCGTCGGTAATTGCATTCAACTTTTGTAATGAGAATGCCGTCGGCGATTTGCAAAATGTAGAAATGTAGATTTTTGGTTTTCAGATGAAGATGATGCATGTTGCGTCGCAACAATTGTTCTTCCATCCAAAAAAAGATAAGTGTCAGACATGTCAAAAAGGTAAAGAAACCAAAGATGAAGAGTACCTATCTGGCTCATTTAAAAAGAAAAGAAGAATGCTCCGCTATAAAACCCTTGCACAAAAAAAGGCCAACGAACTAGCTTAGTTTCATTGCATGCACATTCGACTTACAATCTTTCTTACAAATTCCATCGAGTGACGTTAGTCAAATGTACAACAGCCGAAAACTATGTACATACAATTAAACCCCTACAACGCTGCACAATAAAACGACGCCTTCTGCTTTTTCTGGACAGAAACTGATTGTTAAAGGGGTAGCAATGAAATTGGTTCGTGCTTGTATAAAACTTGCATCAACTTTCACCACAAATAAAAAAGTGTATCTTTGTTTGATACCTGCTCCTGCAGTGGCCAAAATAAAAATACAAATACTTCAGCACTATTTCTGAACTATGTTCAAATCTTAAATTTTAAAATAATTGAAGACAAATTTCTATAATGCGGTCACTGCTATATGGAGGTCGATAGCATGCACAGTGCTATCAAAAAGCAAAATAACATTGTTCCAGTATACACTATTCAAGACTGGCTTACCATATTCCTAATCGGGTGCTCCAAGAATAATAATAAAATAAATAATAATAATAAAATAATAAAAACACAAATAAAAATTTGAACGAAGGTGGAGAAAAAGTTATCCAAGGTAAGATCTTTTAGGTATACCAAAGGTTAAACCTAGTGTGATTGAATATTGGTTCGAGCACAATGAAACCTATGAGGAAATTCGGATTATTGGTAGGCCCATAAATCTTAAAGAAGTCAACATCCTTACTTACTTTCTTAAGGTAGCGTTACAGTCCGGGGCGGACCTGGGCCTCTACCAACATACGTCTCCAGCCAGCTCGGTCCCTAGCTAGCTGTCTTCAGTTTCGCAGCCAAGTTGGTTGAGGTCCTCTCCCACCTGGGTGCGCCACCTGAGTCGCGTTCTTTCTCTACTGCGCCGTCCCTCGGGATTGGATTCGAAGACCTTCCGGGCTGGAGCGTTGATGTCCATCCGCTCTACATGACCTATCCATCTAAGCCGTTGGACTTTAATTCTGTTAACTACACCAGTGTAGCTGTAAATCTCGTAAAGTTCGTCGTTATATCTTCTCCTCCATTCTCTATTTATTCGTACGGGACCAAAAATTACCCGAAGAATTTTTCTCTCGAAACATCCTAAGACGCTCTCATTTTTCTTTGACAGGGTCCAGGCCTCAGCGCCATAAATGAGAACCGGGGTGATTAGTGTCTTAAAGATGGTGATCTTAGATGTTCGAGAGAGGACTTTACTTCTCAATTGCCTTCTAAGTCCAAAGAAGCAGCGATTTTTAAGAGTTATTCTTCGTTTGATTTTAGCTCTGGTGTCGTTTTCTCAGATTTTATAACCGTTCCTAGGTAGACAAAGTCCTCAACTTCGTCAAAGATATAGCTGTCCATGGTGACGGTTTGTCCAAGACGTCGTTGCTGAATGCCCTTTTTTGATGACAGCCTAAACTTGGTCTTGCCCTACTTGATCACTAAACCCATATTCTTCGCTTTCGTCTCAATGCTCAAAAACGCTCCATTGAAATCACGCTTTGATCTTTCAATTATGTCAGTACCATCATCGTATCCAAGTAAATGGATGGAACTTTGGAAGATTGTGCCTCTAGTGTTGACGGTTGAGTTTTGCATAATTTTTTCCAGAACGATGTTAAAGAAGTCGCATGACAGTGCGTCGCCTTGTCTTAAACCTTTTTTGACATCAAATGCATTGATAAGATCTTTTCTGACCTAGATAGAGCAGCGTGCATTCTCCATCGTCATTCTGCACAAACGGATAAGTTTGATAGGGATGCCAAAACTAGACATTGCTCGGTAGAGCTCTTTCCTAAAGATGCTGTCATACGCGGCTTTAAAACCGACAAAGAGATGGTGGGTATCGATTTAAAGCTCCTAGGTTTTCTCCTCCAAGATCTGCCGCAGTGTGAATATTTGGTCGATAGTGGACTTTCACAGTGGAATTCGGTTAGTTATCGCCGTTATATAATTTGGAGAAGTGATCTTTCCATATTCTCAGCATCGACTGCGGTTCTACTACGATGTTCCCCTGATCGTCTTTACAGGCTTCGGTTCGTGGCTGGTACCCTTGGGAGGTTTTTTTTACCTTTTGGTAAAGTTTACGAACCTCATTCCTGTTGTGATCCCTCTATCTCCTCGATAGCGCGCTTCTCATGCTCTCTTTTTTTCCGTCTAAGAAGCCGGTGTTCCTCTCTCCTCTTCTGTTCTAGGGCTAGGGCACTGCTCAAGAGCTCGAAGAATATGTCTTTGGTGTCTTCATCTTTCTCCTCTGTTCGGGCATGCGCGCATATTAGGCTTATGTTGGCGAATTTAGCCTTGATGCGGATTGTCGTGATGCGCTCGCTCACACTGTTGAAACTCAAGACTTTTTGCCTGAGCCTAGTTCCAACAACAAATCACACCCAAATAGACGCTGTCTTTGTTCTCGGTAGCAGTCGCCGTAGTAGATATCGCAGTCTTTTAGTTTGCGTTTGCCCGGTCCATCCCATCGCACTTCTTGGATGGCGGTAATATCTGCCTTGCAGCAGTTTAGGGCTTCCGCTAATTGTTCGGCTGCACGTGGTCTGTTAAGGGACCTAACATTACACGTGAATATCCGAAGTTCGTTGTCATTATTTCGTTTGCATTGGTTGTCAACAGTGAATTCATCCGTAATCGAGGCTTGTTGGTGCTTCGCAACCAACGGTATTTTTTACGTGGCCAGGAAGCCAACCCCCAACTTGGAGGGCCAGATCTTTAGTATAACTCCAAGGAAGGGGAACCGGATAAACCTCTCATTACAGGCCTGGGCTTCGAATATGTCGAAGAAGTCCTATAAGGTGTTTACTAAGTAGTTCAACTTTACTGGAACTGTAGACGCCACCGTTGATTCCATCTCGAGAATTCTACCGCTGCCGCCTGGATAAGGAGAGGTGCCTTAGTGAAAACACCTTTCCCCCCCTCTCTCGTTTGCTGCCCCCAACAACTTTTCACTGGGGTTGGAACCCAGTCTCCAGTTGAGGTACCAGGAGTTGATAGACAGAGGTGGGTTTTGAGAAAAACCTGTGGATGCACATGTCTACCATTTGAACATCAAGTCAACATTATACAAAGTTTATTAAAGCAGCCTTCCTATAAGCATTCAAAAGAAAAAAAAGACTTAATTAATTTGTGTAAATTAACTGCCATCCCAGATGAGCACCATCACTGGTATAAAAGCATAAAAACAAGCAAAGCTATCAAAAATCGAGAATCCCCTGGTTCAAGACTTATTTTTCTTTTGTATGGAAAAAGTTAAATAAACTAAATTAAATACAACTTTTTGGTTTCATCTTATTCATAAATAATTTAACAACTGGATTGAAATATGCCTAAACTTTGAGATGTCAATAACTCAGAAACAAAATTATGTGACCTAAGTTCGTTTTGCAGCACACTGACGATATACACTGACGTTGTCCTCAACTTTTTCAATATTTTGCATCTGCAACTAAAAGAAAGAAGAAATAATACAAACCATCTAAAATATTGAGGCTTTTCATAAACCAGCGATAGGTAAATATTATCCTATACAAGCAATAAGAAAGTTTAACAACAAGGCATAACGTACCTATTCCAGTTGAATAACTACAAAATCCGTAAGGATGACATCGAAGAGTATACCATAGTGTTTGAAATATGTATATTTCAACTGTTTCCATTCAAAGACATCCAAAAATTGATTAAATAAAAATCGGAGCTATTTCAGCAGAATCGCATGAAAAATCTAAGAATAACTTTATAAGCCCAAACTGATAATATTTTGATGGAATATTATTACCGTTCGAAGCTTTTAATAGTCTCATCGTTTGTCGTGCTTCGTGCCTTGTGCGTTCGTCGTCCTTTTTGTTTTCATGTAGTGTGCAGTGCATATAACAATTCAAAAGCAGTAAAAGCTAATTTCATTAAACTCCCGAAAACTGAATCGATTTTATTTATTATTCAAAAATGGCGAAAGGAGACTCGTCCGAATACAAATTGGTATGAGTTTGTCCGTCTATAAATATATACAGCAATGGCCAAAATTATACTGACACGGTGTTAAAAAAAATACCAATGACCTTTATCTTTCACTAAATCACCTGCAAAACAAGTCTAATTTCAAAGCATTTAATACAGAAGAACTATGAACATTATAAGGAATCAAAATTCGCAATACTTTAAGAAGTATAAATTTTAAAAACAAATAAAAACAACTATATATTGGCGCGGCCCGCGGTTCTCAAAGTGCGATCTGAGCCATGAAATCAAAAACATTGAGAAATCAAAGGCTTTAAGTTTAAGATAAGTAATTTGGTGATCTTATTTTATTTCAAGCTTTATTAAAGTCTTTAGTCCACTCCATTCGCTTTCTATACTTCGTTAAGAGTTTTGGACACAAATTCAGTAAGATTGGTTCTAATGGATCTGCCTTTTACATAGCTATCTATATTGTTGGGAAGAAAGAATAGGTCTGCAATGAAAATAGAGAGAATCTTAGACAATGCTTTTTAAAAGCTTGGGAATTGAAGAAAGTTTGGCTATGAGGTTGTAGTTCATAACATCATTTTTTGCTTCCTCTTTATTAACAGAGAAAATAAATAAATCTTTCCTTGGGAAGATAACTTGGAACAATACTGAAAGAGGTTTACTTAAAATTCTCCAATTATTTGGAGTATTAGGCTTAGGCGTAATATTAATAATCCACTTAAAAAAATCAGTTTTTCAATCTTAAAGTGTGAACCATCCGGGTTAGTCAAAATCCAGGTACATTTGGACGGAATCGATAGTTTTATAGTTCTACATTTGTTTTAACTAGTTTTGGAGCTGATTTTAATTTTAATTTCACTGAAGAGCTTATATCTAGATCCAATGTCTACTTTATGTGTAGATGCCACGACCAAGAAGAACGTTTGGATTTCGTTCCTTACATTTAATTTTTCAATTCGTTTGGTCCAATCTTCGAGGGTTCAAGTTACACCAAAACACTATGGAAAAATTATTAGTCCCAACAACTGTTATTGAAGTTGGGACTGGTTCCATGTAAAAAGGTGAAATGGGAACTTGGAGAAGCTCATCATAATTTCATAAATTTGATGAAGATGATGGCACATAATCTTCAGGAATTAGTTCAACATCAAGAATTGCTCTCAATGTATTTGAGGCTTTCATAGCACCTTTCAATTTATCTACGTATCTCTGGTAGTCGTTAGCTTCAAAGAAGAATTACCTATCTATCTCCTGTGGTCACCAATAGTAGAAATGTTGGGTAGATTGCTTAAGGAATTCACTTAAGAAGTACTCTGTAGGTAAAGGTCTGGCTATCATTAACATCCGCGAAAGAGTTTAAGTCTTTCGCATTAAAATGTTTAAGTGCACATTTAATATCTTTAATCTCGCTTCTGCGTAACAAATTTAGATGCATCTCTTAACTGTTTTCTTATGTTATCAAAATACCATTTGAACGATTTCATATAAAGGATTTTTCAATAAGGGCAAGTAGAAGTTGTTGTTAAGTTGTATATAATTTTAATTTCACAATGCACTCACTGCAACCTTTTGTGTCCAGAATATGCTGGTTGCAGGGGACGCTGAACGTGATCGTTGCGAACGTAGACGTGAGACGATGTTTTTAGTTCTCTTGGGATGAAAACAGGCCTTGAACTGCTGCTGGTGAACGATGGTGAAAGTCGTTGTAGGGTCTCCCTCAAATCTCGAACAAAGTTGACTGGCTCATTAGAAGCAGTTGCTTCAAAAAAATCTCCTGGAAGTCGAAGTTCTGTCCCGAATATTAGTTAAGCAGGTGTGGTGCCAGATTCGTTCACCATTGACAGGAGTCCAAGGAGGACGCAGGTAGGGCAGTCACCCAACTCTCAGAATGATTTGCGGTTAGAGCTGTTTTTAGTGAGCGATGCCATCGCTCTACCACCCCGTTGGACTTCGGATGATAAGCCGTAGTGTAGATACGTTGACAGCCGAGAACTTGTGATAAACGATGAAGTAAGGCAGATTCAAACTGCCTGCCCTGATCCGTAGTTAGGCGCAGTGGACATCCAAAACGTGCCACCCAGTTGAAAAGGAACGCGTCAGATACTGAAGCCGCAGTGATGTCAGCCATTGGAATGGCTTCTGGCCAACGTGTTGCTCGATCGTTGCAGGTTAGTAGGTAGCTGAATCCGTTGCAGGTCGGCAATGGGCCGACAATGTCGATGTGGACGTGTTCGAACCTTTCGGCTGCGGCGAAAGCTCCCAGAGGTGGGTTGGTGTGCCTATGAACCTTGCTTTGTTGGCACCCATGACAGCTCAGTGTCCACTTTCCTATGTCCGCGTTCATAGATGGCCAGAAAAATCGAAGTGCAATGGTTTTGCGAAGGGCTCGTATACCCGGATAGCTGAGGTTGTGGACAGACTCCTTCGAGCAGCTCGTCTGAAAGTCTCAGGAATGAAAGGGCGCGCCCGGCCAGTTGATGTTTCGCAGACCACTTCTGTTTCACTGCCGGGAAAAACAAAATTAGTGAAATTTAGTTTGGAACTTACCGATTTTAATGTTTTCAGCTCTGGGTCGTTGTTTTGTGCTTTGGCTATAGCATCGAAGTCCATGCTAATTGGTTCATCTATAGCTGCAATACGAGACAGTGCATCTGCTGCCGCGTTCTCGGATCCATTGATGTGACGTATATCGGTGGAGAATTGAGATATATATTCCAAATATCTTTGTCGCTGTGGTGGGTTACGAAGAGCATAGGTAAGCGGCTTGTGGTCAGTGAATATAGCACAAGACCGTCCTTCGATGAAGCGTCGGAAGTGTTCGATTGCCAGCTTAATTGCCAACAACTCCCGGTAGTAAGTGCTGTATTTCTGTTGTCCCATCGACAAGGCTTTTGAAAAAAATACAAGGGGTTTGGATTTCTCTTTTACGACCTGGAGAAGTGCAGCCCCGACGGCTGTGTTTGAAGCGACGGTCATGAGGCGCAATTCGGAGTTTTAAAGAGGATGTGCTAACGAGGTGACATCGGTTAGAGCTTGGCGGCAACGCAGGAAAGCTGTTTCTGAAGATGTTGTCCAGGTTAGCGGTGTGTTATCCTTTTTCTTTGAGCCCTGAAGCATTTGGCATAGTGGTGCTTGATGTGATGCCGCATGCGGCATACTAAGTCGAAAAAAATGTATGGCACCGAGGAAGCGACGGAGCTCAGTGATTGTTGTTGGCTTCGGATATTCTGCTATGGATTTGACAGTGTCTTGCGGTGGTCGAATGCCTGTCTCATCAACTTGGTATCCGAGGAACGTTATAACCTGCTTTCCAAATTCTTAATTCTCTTTGTTGAGGGTGATGCCGTTTTGATCGAGACGTCTAAAAACCTCCTCAAATGTTCTGCTGTGCTGTTGGATGCTATGAGCATGTCGTCGATATAGGTGAAGACGAAGTCTAGATCACCGAATATCGAGCTGACGAAGCGCTGTTGGGTTTGTGCCGCATTGCGCAGGCCGAAAGTCATCCGAATGAATTCGTATAACCCGAAAGGGGTTATAATTGCTGTTTTCGGTATATCTTCAGGAGCCATGGGGATCTGGCGGTACGCGCGTGCAAGATCGAGGCGACTGAAGACTGACTTATTAGGCTGAATGAGTGAAAATCCGTAAGGTTTGGCAGTGGATACCTGTCGGGGCGAGTTACGGCATTAAGTCGCCTGTAATCAACACAAGGTCGTATTGAGCCATCCTTTTTAGTTACGATATGTAGGGGACTGGCCCAAGGACTCCTCGAATGTCGACAAATGCCATCACTTACCATTCTCTGAAACTCAGCCTTTGCTTGCATGTAATATTTAGGTGAAATTGGTCTGGCACGACAGTAAACGGGAGCACCAGTTGTTTCCAAGTGATGTTGCACTGCATGCTGTGGAGTTTGAAGGTCGCTGAGAGGTAATGTGATAGCAGGGTACCGCTGAAGCAAGTTGATGTAGACGTCATTGTGGTTGATGGCATTTACCGAGATTGCATCTGTTGACGTGAGAAGAGGTGAGGTACTGCTGTTGGAGCTCTGATCCACAAACCGAAGTCTAAAGCGAGTGTTGTTTTTCCAAAAGTGCTTATTTGGGTTCCATTGACTGCCCGCAACCCGATGGGATCTGGAACTAGTTTCGTTGTGCTTTTGATGGCTAAAGTTGATATGGCGGCTCCACTATCTACAAGGAAGCGATGGCCAGAATTTTTGTCCTTAATAAAGAGGCGATTTGACTTACCAGCAACCGAAGAAGCCTCACCTAAAGTTGCTGGTTGGCGTTTCCCTTCTTGTAGGTGCATGGCGATGTGCATTTTCTTGCCTTTGAGCCGTATTTGCGATGAAAACAACAATGACGAGGAGTGGTGTTGCGCTGGCGAACTCCTGAATTCTGGTGATGGGTTGTTGATGGCTGGTGTGTGGATTTTACGATGGAGTTTTGTTTGATCTGCTTTTCTAGTGTGATTAGCCTCTGCAAGATACTGTTTATATTCTCGTCAGCAGAACTATTTGCTTTTGAAGACGTCGATGGTGGTAGCGCAGCAATAGTTTTAGGAGACGATGAGTGGCTCATTATTTTATCTGCGACGTCGGCCAGTGTGTTCAGATCGCCTTTAACAGCGGAAAGAATCGATCTCACATTTGATGGCAAACGAGAAAGCCACATTACCTGCAGCACTATATCGGGAGTGCCTGAAGATCTTGAGAGGTCGCGGATGCGCCGGAGAAGCTGAGAGGGCTGTAAGTCGCCCAGATCAAGACCTTCTAGTAGGCGCTGCAAACGTTGTTCGTCACTCTCTTCATAAACTTCAATTAGCCTAGCTTTGACCAGCGCGTATTTGTGTGATGATGGCGGAGTCAGAAGAATGTCTGACACTTGCTCCAAGTCCCTCCGGTCAAGATTGGCAACAACGTACTGGAACTTTGTGTCGTCATTCGGCTTGGAAGCAAAAAGAATAGCCTCGAGCTGTGCAAACCATACCGACAGTCGGTCACGCCAAAATTGAGGCATTCGTGCAGCTACAGAGAGTCCAGAAATTGCCATCGGTCGGAGATCTGCAGGTGGATCATCGGCGGGTTTTCCCTCGTCGTCTCCAATTTTGTCTTCTACTCCATTTTCGCTCATATCGTTGCCTGGGTCTTTTAATTAGTGATAAGACGAGAAAACTAGTGAATTATTGCACTAATTGAAGCAAAAACTAATGCGCAACACAATTCTAGCAATATTTGGCAACGACATAAGTAGAAAAAGAACAAAAATATCCCAGGATGCTGTTGATCTTGGTGGATTAATTTTTTTTTTTGCAGCGATGGCGAGGCTGGATGCACTGGTTGAGGTTAGCAGTGAATGTAAATAAATTAATTAAAATGTTCAAACGCGGGGTCACCAATGTTAAGTTGTTCTAAGATAAAATACTTTATTAATTAATAATAGCGTTTATACAAATCTTAACTTAAACTTAATATAATTTTAATTTCACGATGCACTCACTGCAACCTTTTGTGTCCACGTCTCTGGAAAGAAAAAAGAAAGACGTGTTTTTTGATGACAGCTGCTGCAAAAGCTTGCAGTAGGTGTGTTTGTTTGCGTTCTTTTTATTGGTACTTGTCGCTACATTGTCAATGTCAATCGTGGCGTTTGCTAATGTCGTCCTATTTACGGTAATTTCGCTTGCTAACACAGCCATTCATCCAAAAAGCGCCTCGTCACAAGATTATTTTTCTGCTAAAATACGGGTGTAGGCCCAAGTCCCGTTCGCCAAGTTGAAGTCTGTGAAAGGCCAAGTTCTTGTGCACTGCGACAAATAGACTGCCTTGGGTTCTGATGTACACTTTCACGGACCTTATGTTGGCTGATTGTTTACTGAACCAGTCTTCTTAAATTTGGCCACCAAAAGTTTCGTTTTACTATTGGTGTTCCAACTTTGAACTGTTCTGATCACATCATTAAAAATTTTATTGATGAAAGCAACAGTACAAATTGTCTGAGGCGCGAAGCCTAAAAGTAATATTTAATTTAAGAATTTACTGATTGCAATAAACGCTCATCAGTAAAACATTTTAGATTCCTCCTGTATCAAATTTTAATGATGGATTTTACTGATAGCTATAACCTATACCCTAACACACATTTTAATAATAAAGGTCGTATGACATGTAGTGCGATTTTCTTTAAGTCAAAGACCTTCCACGTCAACATCTTTCAATTCAAGCTTCAGAAAGCCTGTACAATTTTATTTTGAAAATCAGCATCAGTGGTCATTTTGTTTAAGGCCTATCCAACGAACGTAGGATGCTCTTAATGGTCGTTCGGCTTCAATTCTGCCAGGAGCTGCGCACTGGACGGCACGGCGTCCCTGAGGATGCACATTATATTCACTTGACAAACTAAATTGAGCATAAATCAACTGACAGCTGTCAAGGAGACCAACTCCGAAAAAAGTTCTACCAGATTGATCGTCTACAAAAAAACACACTTTTGATCCTTAAAGGCATAATTTGATTTAGGTAGTAAATATTTTTCCAAAATGAATTAACAGTTAAACTCAATTGTAAGAAATGTTCCTATTATTTTGGCCATAGCTGTGTATGCGTATGCGTCTATTAAGCCAATGAAATACTTAAAGTTCTATTGTTTTCTATATGGTTCACTGGTTTGAGCTTATAACAATAAAATTATATGGTGATTTCGACTATGATTGTACCAATTTATGTATGAAAATGGAAATAGGTACACAGTACAAAATCACACAATTATTTAGGCACGAGTAAAGGGTGTCTCCGAACAGGAATACGTACACAGATAAAAGCACTCATTGACATTAAATTTAACTATTGAAATGAGTTCCTCTGACTTCCTGGAGGTGGTGGCGGGGTGGTGTTCCGGTGTGTCTCGCTCTGTGATTATTATTATTATTATTATTCGTATACCACATACGATGTGAGTTGAATTGAAATTAATTTTTGGAATGTGTACCAACTTCCTCCTTCCTTTTCTCGTTTAAGGATATGCAAAAATGAAATTATTTTTTTAAAGGTTGTTGTAGCATCTTTTATGTGGTTTTGTCTGGGGTCTAATAGCGAGTTGGCTCAGTTATACTATTTTCTGATTTTTTTAATGGCTCAAATTGAACAATCTTTTTTAATGCTGAAAAACAAGCTTGGAGTATTAAGCGTTTTAAATTGAAATTTGAACATTAAGACATGATAAGGAGAGTCTTATAAAAACTTTTTTATTTGGTATTTTGTGAAATAAATCCAAGAGAAATGAAATAAAGAAGTGACAATTCACAGTAAGTTTAAATTTTTTCTATAAGGGCCGGAAGCGAAAGAGAAGCTTAAGAGGAGTTAAGACTCCTATTATAATCCAGGTTTCTATTTTGGCGAAGAAAAGTTAAAACCAAATTTGAATCAGATAAGAACGAAAGTACCCGTGGCATGATGGTTAGTGCGTTGGACTGTCATGCAAGGGGTCTTGGGTTAAATCCCTGCCTGTGCCACCTTAATTTAAAAAAAATAATTTTCGCGGGTACTGCCTCTTGCGAGGAATTGATAATTCCTTCAAGAGTAATTCTTGTCATAAAAAAGTGCTTTCTCAAATTAGCCGTTCTTCCTGACAACAGTACTCGCACACAGGAATGGTTGCGAGTTGTAAGTCACTAGGCCCTGGTTCACAAAGGACTGTTGCGCCACCCAATTTAATTTTTAAGAACGAAAGTATTCGATGCCAAATTGATTCCAGCTGTATGTTCAGGGTGGGGCATCTTTAGTTATTTCTTTTCTAATCATTACTTGAGAATTCTTGACATACGTAGGTTTTAGAATATTCGTTAAACATGCAAAACATACTCATTAATTTTTGGGCTTCCAATCATTTGCTTTGTTATCCCTTCGCAGTTTGGGCCTAAGAGGAACTTTTCTGTCGACGTACATTTTTTACCAGCGCTGTGGCTAGTTAATAGAACAAATTAAAAAATCCTAGGCTCGGAACGTGCTGTTTTATTGCCCTTAAACTAATTCATCGACAGAAAATGATAGTTTTGTGCGGATTGTGGAGTGAAAGCTTCATTAAGACATTTTTTCGAAAATGAGGAATCAACTTTGCTATAATCAGTAGCCGTTAGAGAAAATTCCCAAATCCGGATGACAGCTGTTTTGGCGATGTCCATTGTCTGCAGATGTCAGGGGCTGCGTTGTGGAAATCTTGAAGGACTTATAATAAGCCAGCAATTCGAAATTGAGTCAAGTACTTAAGGCCAATATAATTTAAGCAATACTTGAGGTACCGTCTAAAATAATCAACAAAGTCTGGGAATTTGGAGTGAACAGATGACCTACTGTGAAGTTAACTCACGAAGTTACTTGTTAGGCGTTTTGCTATAAAACCCAAACATCTGGTGCCATTTTCGGCGACATGGCGTATGCAAATCTTACAACAGTGGTTTGAGGACACATATACATATACATATGTAATTACAAGATCTGAGATCCAAATGCAACTCATTGATTGATAGTAGCAACGGTGGAAAAGCATTACATTCTACACGATTTTCGATTCTTGATTTATCATTCACATTCAAAGACGAAAAACAATGTGAATTTAAGAACAAATCTAATAAGTTAAGGTATTTTAGTCAGCAAAGCAGGTAAGTGGATTAAAAATGTCAAGCAGGAGCTCATTACTAAAAATGAAAAAAAGTGTCGGAGATAGAACAGAGCCCTGGGGCACACAAATATTTATTTAGTTTTTTTTCGGACTAGAACCTATCCAATTTCATCTGTAATGAACTTTACACAAATTCTAATTCAACAATGGACGGATTCATCGTAAGCATAAGGTAGGTACGCATTTTTGATAAGTGAAGCTGATGCAAAACTTTATCGAATACTATGAAAAATCAAATGCTATAATCTTACTCTTTCCAAAAAGATATCTGTGGCTAAAAATTAAAACATCTTATGTCGACTTAAGTTGTTTTAGATATTCAATGTTATTAAAAATGTATGCTTCTGGTTTTTTTTAAGCCAATTGAGGTGTAAATAATTTTAAAATTGGGGAAGTTATAACTGATTGTAAAACAGCTTAAGTCATCGACTGTAACGCATGCATAAGGTAAAACGGCTTATGTTTAATACTTCAATAGGTAAAAGAACTTATGTGCCAATTTATTGGGACTTAAGTTCTTTTATTACTTTTATTTTTGAAAATCTTGTAGAAAATAGTACGGTAAAACATCTTATGTCTGCATTAATTCCCTAATTGACGTTAGAGCAATCCTAAGAGCACCTAAGATTCTTTACCTCAATAAAAGTGACGATTTTGTAGTTCTTAGGTCGACTTAAGTTGTTTTGCCAAATTTTTTATTCAAATAGCGAAATAATTTTGCAAAATCATGAACAGCTTATGTAACTTACGATTTAACCGAATTATAGTTGCCCAAAGTAAGGGCCTTAGGTACACATAAAGTGTTTTACCGTGAGCAAGTGAAATTCATATTGGAACGTAAGTGCTAAAATATAAATAATTATTGTAATTATAATTAATTGATTAGTGAAACTAAATTTAATATGAAACGCGCACATTAAATGTTGATGATAGCTTTAACATCACAAAATTTAAAAAAAATGATAAAACATCCATTGAAAAAATGTAATGAAAGTTGTCATGTAATATTATTGGTCTAATAGTAGTCATTTATTTCTTTCATTAATAACATATTGTATTTATTTAATATATAAATTTAATTTCATTTATTTGCTTCTAAATGATCCAAACAGATTAATTGATGCGAACATCTTGCTTGAAATCCAGGAATCTGATTTTAATTATGCCAACGGTCTACCAGCTTCAAGCAGAGAATTTTAAAAGCAATTGGAGAATCTATTGAATCTTGATTCCATCGAGAGTGAGGAAAAGATTTTGATTCTGACGATGCCTTAGCTGATCCCGACTTTCATTTGAATAGTGATAGTGAATTGAAGAAGAAAATTAAAACGAAATACTGGACAAGGATACTTCAATAATTCATAATAAATCAGCTCAAAAGTACCTCCATGCCGATAAAAAAAATAGTTCGGAGTTCTTTTGTACAAAGCTTCACTCTGTGAAGAAGAGAAGAAAAAGTATCTAATGGATCTACTGCCACTAATCGATACCACTTTTCACAGTTTTTATAAAAATTTCCCTACTGACAACATACCAAATTATCATCCTGATCTAACCAAGGAAAATGATGATGAGTCATCATAATCTACCTATAAAATTACAATCTCTTTCATATTTTTTTTTGTTAAATCACTAGGTACGCCTAATTTTTATGTTAAACTTTTCTTTTAAGTTACTTTGAATAAGCTTGTCTACATTTAATGTTAACCTTTATTGTATTAACAACAATACAAACTTTGCTTTGAAAGCATTATTTATTTTGTTTATCTTAATAAAGATGTTCAAGAGGACACAAGCGTCCACTGGTTTCTCTTAAAACCAACCTCTGTCTATCAACTCCTACTCCCACCTCCCCGTGGTGAACATCGGGTGCCTAGTACCTCAACTGGAGATTGGGTTCCAACCCCAGTGGAAAGTTGTTGGGGGCAGCAAACGAGAAAGGTGTGGAGAGGTGTTTCCACTAATGGAATCAACGGTATCGTCTACAGTTCCAGTATGGTTGAACCACTTACTGAACACCTTATAGGGCTTCTTCGACTTATTCGGAGGACAGGCCTGTAAGGAGCAGTTTTATCCGGCTCCCCATCCTTGGAGTTATACTTAGGATCTGGCCCTCCAGGTTGGGGGTTGTGTCGTCGGGGTGACTTCCTGGGCACGTAAAAGCTTTCATAGTTGCGAAGCACCAACAAGCCTCGGATACGGACGGATTTACTGTTGACAACCAACGCAAACGAACAAAGGACAACGAACTTCGGATATGCACGTGGAATGTTAGGTCCCTTAACAAACCACGTGCGGCCGAAGAATAAGCAAAGGCCCTAGACCACTATAAAGCAGATATCACTGCCATCCAGGAAATACGATGGGATGGGCCGGTCAAAAAGAGGATGACAAACTGCAATATTCACTATGGCGACTGCGAAGAAGTCTTGAGCTAAAGGTGTATCAATGAGCGCGCTTGACCATACGCATCAAGGCTAAGTTCGGCAACATTAGCCTGATATGCACGCACGCCCCCACAGAAGAGAAAGACGAAAACACCAAAGATATGTTCCTCGAGCTCCCTGACAAAACATATGAGCAGTGCCTTTGCTACGATATTAAAGTAGTCATGGGCGATTTTAATGCCAAGCTAGGAAGGGAAGACATCTTTGGTGGAATAATCGGGAAGAATAGCCTGCACGACAACACTTCCGACAACGGATTCAGGCTCATAGATTTTGCTGCGGGGCGAAACGTCATGGTAGCCAGTACGCTTTTTCCACACCTCAACATCCACAAAGGTATACTTGGACTTCTCCAGATCAATCTACCGTCAACCAGATTGACCATATTGCGATCGACGCCAGACGCGCTTCCAGCATCATGGATGCCCGAACTTTCCGAGGAGCTAACATCGACTCGGACCACTAACTCGTTGTAGTCAAGGAAGCACTTCGGATTTCCAGACCCAAGGCCAAACAGGGAGGTGCTGAAAGAAGGTACAACGACGAACGGCTACAATCGCCAGAGATCGACAAATCCTTTTCCTACCGAGTTACATGTAACCTCTCTCGAAGTTCTCTGCCGCCAACACAATGTATCGAAAACCAATGGCAACATTGCCATGATACAATCAGAGAAGCCGCCTCTTATGTGCTGGGTTTCAAACAGCCACCAACAAGGAACCCCTGGTTTGATGATGAATGTCGGCAGGCAAATGCAGCCAAACAACAGGCACGCAAAGCGGCGCTGCATAAAAGGACGAGAGCTGCTCATGAGCTCTATGAGCAGAAGAGGCGAAAGGAACGCCGACTTTTCAAAAGGAAAAAGAGTGGGCATGAGAAGCGTGCGGTCGAAGATGTTGAGAGGTTTAAAAACAGGAACGAAGTTTGAAAGTTTTATGAAAAGGTGAAACGAAATTCACAGATACATAAACCTAGAACCGAAGGTTGCAAAGACGAAAGTGGAAACATCATAGTGGAACCGCAGGGACGAGCTGTATAGAGCCATGTCTAGTTTTGGCATCCCTGCCAAATACGCCCGTTTGTGCAGGATAACCATGCAGAATTCACGCTGCTCCATAAAGGTTGGAAACAACTAAACAGAACCTTTTGATGTCAAAAAAGGCTTTAGACAAGGTGGTGCGCTGTCATGTGATTTTTTTAACATCGTGCTTGAAAGAAGAGCGCAGAGCTCACACGTCAACACTAGAGGCTCTATCTTTCAAAAGTCTCTCCAATTACTGGCATATGCTGATGACATGGACATAATCGGAAGAACTTAGCGTGATGTCAATGTGGCTTTTGTGAGTATGGAGGCAGAGGCGGCAAAAATGGGTTTAACGGTTAATGGGGGCAAAACAAAGTACATGCTGTCTTAAAGAAAGGACATACAACACCGACGTCTTGGTCAAAACGTCACCATCGACAGACGTAACTTTGAAGTAGTCAAGGACTTCGTCTACGTATGTTTCGCTGTAGACGCAGAAAACAACACTAGAGCTGAGATCAAGCGAAGAATAACTCTATCTTATCTACTGCTGTTTTTTTGGTCTAAGAACGTAATTGAGTGGAAAAGTCTTTTCTCGAAGGACCAAAGTGTCACTATATAAGACCCTAATCATCCCCGTCCTTAAGTAAGTAAGTTATCTTAATAAATTATTCACCTTGACGAATGACCCTTTTTGTAAGTTTTCGATTTTAAACGAAAAGTTAAAGTATATAGTTTGGCAAAAAAAACTTGAGTCAACTTAAGTTTTCAAAATAATTAATTGTTGAGTTGAAAAAATATCTTATGTGACTTAAGATTAAAAATGTACTCATATTTGATTTGGTAAAATGACTTTTGTCAAAAAAACATATTTCTCTTAATCTAATCCTCCAATCTATTACACAAAATTGCTCTTAATAGAACAAAAAATTATTTTTCCTTATTTTGCCGAGAATAACTTATAATTTATTTTAGAGCACAATTTTAAATTGCTGTACTACAAAGTGTTCAAAATCGACACAAGATGTTTTACCTATTAAGTACAGATATAAAGGTTTCTTCTACTGTTCCGTTAGAGTAGACTAAGGATTTGACAAAGTCTTACAGCACAAGGTCTTTAAATTAGCGCGCGGGAATATTTTGGCACCCCGTGGCGGCCATTTTGATACCTGTAAAATCATTTGTTTATTATTTAGTTGTTTATGCCAAATCATCATGGTAAGTTACACAATTGAAGAGAACGTTCAAATGATAAAAGAGCCTTCGACTTAGATGCAAACCTTACGCGCATTGTGCCCATTCTATGGTAGACGTGGTGGCCCTTCACAGTCGACTCTTCAACTTTTCGTTAACAAGCGAAATTGCCGTATATGGGACGCCAATGCATTCTTAAAAAGTCATCGTTTGGTGTAGATTTTGAAACGGCGAAGGCGTAATTAGTTCGTACTTTTTTGAAAACGATGTTAGTGAGGCAATCACCGTCGACAGCGAACGCTACATAACGATGATAATTAATTGTTAGTGTCCCAAATTGAACCATATGGACCTAGACGACATGTGGTTACAGCAGAACTGTGCTACGTGTCATACAGCAAACGCCACGACATCTAACCGCCCTAATTGAAAAAAACCCTATAGTTCTAGTTTATAATCGGCGCAGTTATCAAAAACAAATTGATTTAATTAAATTAATTTTGAAGAAAAATTAAAGAAAAACCTAATTTCAGCTTCTACTGTCTTAAACTTACTATAGACTAATTTTAAATGAATTTATTTTTCAGGAAATGAACTTCTACAATATTTTATTGGTCTCTAAATACATTCCTACCTTAAATTATATGATATGCATATTTTCTTTTGCCTAAATATCAGAGATAATACAAGTAAAATATCAATACACATTAAGATTTATTCCAATAATTAATAGATTAACACAAGGACACAATCGATTAAGAGTACTTAACGACCTTGCCTCTCTGTCTCTGTCTCTGTCTCTGTACGGCTATAATGATACTATCAACTTATTTTCCAAGGATACAATCATTTGGGATTTAATCCGACCCAACCAAGAGTTCAGTCCTCCGTTGGTCTTCCAACGGGATTGGGCAATATTTTAATTGAACTCAACTACAAAAACAACAAGAGTTTAGTGAAATCCTTATAGAAGGACATCACATTGGAAAAGTGAGAGAAAAAGAAAAATAGAAAATGAAAAACAAAAACAAGGAAAACATAACAACAACAAACAGAAAAAGCATCAGCAACAGACGAAAAAATGGTCGAACATCCTGATAAAACAAATCCAATATGGAGTCGATTGGGGAATCAGAGGCAGTTATCTTTGGCTACGAACGTATTACGTATAAACCGTTTATTGCTATATCCGCAATATATTTTATGGGATCAAAAGATTAACGCCACAGATATAGAAACATTCCTGATGCTATATACATACATACTTAACATGTAGGGATAGGTCTAGATACATCCTCTGGATGAAATGAAAGTATTATGTTCGACAGGGTAAATTGTCAGAAAGTAAGCCTGCTACCTTTTCATAAAATTTATCTTGGGCAAGTTAATTTGATGGATGACGCTTCATTGCCCTCAAGCCAACCTTTATAGAATTTACTATGTAGATCTACTTGTATCAACCTATCCTTTATTATGGAAATCCATGATACAGCTATTACGGAATATGTGTACGTATCCTTGCAGATGATAATGGTTTATTTATTAAATTTAAATCGCTTCGGGAAATCAATCGAAAGGTTGAATAAGTTGAACGATGACGATGACGATGGACCTTATCCCGTGTCTGTTATATCTGCTTCTGCATGTTGCTATATTGTTATCAATAAGCTAGCTATAATATTATCGTTGTACTATTAATTTTGTTTTATTACAATTTATAATATTTATGGAAACATACTCGTAAATTCGTAAAAGTCAAGATTTTTTTATTGATAAGGCCTTTCAGATATGTAATTAATATCCTTTCGAATGTTGAAGATACTAATTTAAACATTTGAATTGTTAATTTGAAAGAGCCACATGATTGATGAATAAAGATCTACATTATGAAGCTTGTAAACAATACCTTACGTATAACCTTGATTCAACTGTGATTATAAAAAAAGTTTGAGTTGGCTTCGGCATCTTGCTTTTAAGCATTAATTTCGAAATCAATTTTTCCTACAAGAATAAAATGTGCTCTCTTAAGCGAGATATGTTCCCTATCTGTCAAAGTCTGATGGGGTTGGTTTTTGTCACAATATCTAAACGGGGATTTTATAAAAGCTATAGAAAAGTTTTTCAAAAAAAAAACATACAATTCAGAAAAATGCATAAAACCTATATTTGAATCGATAGTACGGTCCTTATAATTTAGTGCTTGAAGATTATTTCATTCAAAATTTGACCTTGACTGCGCCTCAAATGGTCCATCCGCTTATTCCAATTTTGGCATACTCTTTCCAACATTTCAGCCGGTATCTCACGAATGAATGCTTTAATGTTGTGTTCCAATTCATCAGTTGAAGCGGGCTTGTCTGTATAGACATGAGTTTTAACATAAAACCGATCTAGGCGGCCAATGGAATGGTCCCAAACGTGAAATAAAATGTTCACCGAACTCGCCTCGCAATGAGTCCATTGTTGCGTGTGCTGTGTGGTATGTGGCACCGTCTTGTTGAAACCACATGTCATGAAAGTCAAGCCATTGCATTTTGGGTACAAAAAGTTGGATAACATCTCACGGTAGCACTCAATATTCACAGTTACGTTGGGTCGATTAAACTGACCATAAAATGGAAGCAGCGCGAAATACGTTGATTTAAAATGAGAACTCAGGTTTTTTCTTAATGAGATTGAAACATAACTTTATTCTTCAATATTTAAATCAAGACTAAAAACTATGACTAAATATAATGCTTAGTATAATAATTCAAAGTACAGTTCTTGCATATCAACTTATCGAGAGAAGTTGTAAAGAAAGATTATTAATCAGCTGTTAGTTGCTCTACACTTATTTTGCGTTACAAAATATGAGAGAACATTAAATGTAGTATAAGAAATGTATTAGATATTGATAATACTATATGATAGGTATACTGTACAGTGATGATATAACTTCTCCCCCCTAATGTTTCGACATCTCCTGAGTCGAAATTATACATATTTTTTTTTTGTATTGAAACAAAACATATTTTTATATAACGACTAATAGATAACAATAAAAATAATTATTTTATTTTTTGTATAGTTTCTATAGATACCTATAATACATTTTTATAAAATAACAAATTCAAGAATAGTATATTAACGCAAAGAAAATCTAGATACATTTTTTTTTATAATTGTTAACGATTTTTTTTTTTTTAATTTTTCTTAAATTTATTAATTAAAATTATTTTTTTTTTAAGTGTTCTTTTTTTACATATTTCGTTTTTAGGTATATTTATACTTTCTTTTAATGTTACACGGATGCAAGTTTTCGTTTTTATGTAATTTATACTTAGGTTCTTGCTTATGCCTGAGGGATTTATAATTTTTTATTAAGACCTGTTCTTCTGTTCTTAAACTATCATTTTGTCTGTCCTTATTTAATTTTTCTATTCTTCGTTCTTTTTCAATTTTAATTCGATCCCGTACTTTAGTTTTACTTGATTCAATTTGCCCTAAAATGAAACTAATGGGTTTTTCTTTCGTTATTGAATGAACCGAATTATTATAAAATTCAACTGCCTTAAAGCATTTGCTTTTCATACCTCGTTCCTTGAATTCTGGGTTTATTTCCATTACTCTTATTTGTTCATTTAATGTATTATGCAGCCGCTCAATGTCAGAGTTTCCAGTGTGGCTGTTAGGTTTCGTGAGATGAAGGTCAATGCCTTCTTCCCTTAAGAAATCTCTGATGACTAATCCGTCAAATTCGTTGTCAGCAATGTAAAGCTTGGGTTTTCCTAGTGAGGCATGTCTTTTGCTCAAAGCTTCTCTAACTGTGATAAGATTTCTATCAGCGAGATCAACTATCATGGCATGTTTCGAAAACCTATCAATACTTGTCAAAAATCTTTGTCCTTTCATAGTCCAGGTATCCAGACCAACGATTTCGTTTTGATCAAAAGGAGTTTCCGTTAAATTGTACTTAATTTTTACTGGGCTGCGGTCATATTTCGCTTCCTGACATATGGAACAATTGTTTATAAATTTTTGAATGAGTATTTTTAATTTTGGAAAATATACTTTATTTCTTAAAACCTCAAAATTTTCATTTATACCACGATGATTTGTTTCCTTTTCGTGAACATTTCGAATGTACCTGACAGCTTCCTCTTCAGTTTTTAAATCTTCTGCTAAATGAGAGCATCGCCTGAATCTAATATCCCTAAAGCTTCCAAATAAATCTATCAATGCTAACTGTACCTGATTATAAAGATGATCATTTAACTCCGTGTAAATTCCGGTAGTACCTTTTTTTATAAGTCTCCTAAAAATATCTATCATTGTTTTGTTGTTGATATCTGATTCTGAAATATAAATTTTTTTGTTTTTAAAAATGGTTTCCGTTTCTATTGTTTTTGAATTTAGTAGAATAATTTGTGTTTTATATTTGTTTACAATTGTATCAACTATGGGAATATGATTGTCAAGGTTTTCAATTTGGCTGTGAATTGTGCCCATTTCTGCGCTTTGGGAATTCTCTTCTGAATGGTTTTCATTAAGGCTTACTGCGTTAATTTCATTTTCATCTGCGTTAATCCTGCTCAGAAAATCAGCAACATTATTGTCCTTTCCCTTAATATAGTCTACCTTAAATGTATACTCCCCTAATTTTAAAAGCCAATGTTGTAGTTTTGAACTAATATCCTTGCAATCCTTTTTTGAATGCAGCCATTTAATTGGTTGATGATCGGTTAGCACGTCAAACTCAACTCCATATAAATATGGTCTAAAATACCCCATTGACCAAACGATGGCTAAAAGCTCTTTTTCAATTGTACTGTACATACATTCGTGTTTGTTCAAGGTTCTGCTGGTATAACATATAGGGTGGTTGTCCTGGGTTAGGACGGCACCGATTGCATATTTACTGGCATCTGTTGTCAATTTAAATTTTTTTTGAAAATCAGGATAGTGAAGAATAGGGTGGTTTGTAACGAGTTGCTTAAGTTTTTCAAAAGCATTTACATATTGGCTGTCTGAAATGTCTATGCGCATATTTTTTTTCAGATACTTCGTCATAGGCTGGGCGACTTTGGCGTAATCTTTTATAAATTTACGGTAGTAACCCGTTAAACCTAGGAAGCTCCTTATTTGTTTCAGGGTCTTCGGTAATTTGAGGTTTTCTACCACCGCAATTTTATCGGGATTAGGCTTAATACCGTTGTTCGTCAAAATATGTCCTAAATATTGCGTTTCTTTCTGGAAAAAACTACATTTATCAACCTGGATTTTGAGATTATATTCCCTAATTCTTTTAAAAACTTTATTAAGATTGACCTTATGCTCTTCCAAACTCGTACTAAAGACAAGTATGTCGTCGAGGTATACGACACAGATTCTGTTTATTAAGCCCACCAGCACTTTATTCATCAACCTTTGAAAGGTTGAAGGGGCATTTTTAAGTCCGAAAGGCATTCTGATGTATTCAAAATGGCCTAAAGAAGTGGAAAATGCGGTTTTTGCTTGGTCTTTTTCGTCGACCATTATCTGGTGAAAGCCTTTTGCCAGGTCTAAGGTGCTGAAATATTGAGCTCGACCCAACTTGTCAAAGATATTTTCGATGTTTGGAATCGGGAATTTATCGCTAACAGTCACCTCATTTAATTTCCGATAATCCACTACAAGCCTCCATTTTTGTTGACCAGAGTTATCAATTTTTTTCGGAACAACCCATATGGGGCTATTATAAGGACTGTTGCTTTCCCTTATAATTCCTTGACTCAACATCTCTTTCACCTGACTCTCAACTTCTTTTTCATGGACCTGAGGAAATCTATAAATTCTAGAATAAATAGGCTGTGAAGTTGTTGTTACTATTTCATGTTTTGTTATATTAATGCTGGTCAATTTCTGTCCCTGTATAAAGAATAAGTCACTATTGTTTTTTACTAATTCCCTGACATTTTGTATCTCTTCCTGATTTAGTTTAGATAAGTCCAGTTTTTTCATTAAATTACAAGTCTCTTGATTTTCTACAGGCTCTAGTATATTTATTTCTTCGTAAGAATATGGACAATCGAATCCTTTAAATTTAATTATTTGATCGTTAATCTCGAGCTGGCAGTTATTGAAGTCAATTTTAGCTTTTAGAGGTATTAAAATATTCGAGCCTATTATTGCATTAAATGGTTTGTGTTCTAGGTTCATAAGCTTCCAAGACATGGTAGCATTAAGGTTCCATTCATTCGGAACATTTGAAATTTTTTCGTAAAAAATATTTCCTTTTCCTAAAACTGTACTAATAAATATTGGGTTAATTATTTTTGTAGATTTAATATCAGGTAATAAATATTCATCCAAAATAGATATAGTTGAACCGCTATCAATTAAACAATCAATTTTGTGACCATTAACAGTCAATTCTATTATTGGAGATGGAAATTTTCCGAGGCTTCTACAAGAAAATTTTCTTCACTTTGACAATCTTTTTCTATGTTGTTAACGTCCATTGGTTCTTGACCATCCGAAGGTTGATTCCTATTCGGGAATGAACTACTCTGATTTGTATCATTATTAAGAGATCTATTATTCGATAATTGTCTCGATTGGTTAGATCTCGAATTATAATTGTTATTGTTTTGAAATTGTCTAGAACTACCTTGCTGTTGCCTATTACTATTACTATTACTACTTAATTGCCTGTTGAAATTATTTTGAGATTCACTGGGAACATTTCGATTTAATCGACCAGAATTGACGTTTGGAGACGAATTGTTATATCCGGTATTTTGGCTATGAAACTGTTCTAAATTTTGGTTTCGATTTGAACTACCATAGTTTCTTGTACCTTGATCCGGTTCTTGTCTAGGATAACCTTTCGCGAAGTGACTTCCTGGCTGTCTTTTGTTTGAACTTGAGAGTAATGAAAATCTATCTGTTTGCATGTTACCATAGTCTTGATGGTTAGTTTCTAATATTATTTTGTATGCATCTCGAAGTGACTTAGGATTTCTACTCAATATTATTGTTTTTGTGGGTTCGGGCAAACTATGTTTGAATGCTTCCAAAGCAATGCGGTTATTTGAGGCTATAATTTGTTGATCATTATTATTTTGAAGCAAATTAACATTATTGATCCTACATAGATAATTATTTATTTCGTTGTAATAACTTTCGATTGTTGTCTTCACTCTAGCTGAACGCATTTTATCTATCAAAACTCCACTACTAACCCTTTCACCGAACTCCTCAATAAGAATTGTTCTCAAATCATTCCACTCAGTTATTCTACCTCTTTTTTGGAAAGCTTCTCTGGCTTTACCAGTGATCCTGTCCCTAAGATAACCTTTCAAAATTAATAAAGATTCAGCTGGAAAAGAATTTAATAACGGAATCAAATTGTCCACCCTTTCAATGAACTCTATTAGCTGTTCCCTATTCCCACTATATTCGGGGACTCGGGTAATTAGATCCAATGCAATTTTAAATTTATCTACTGGTGAGATATTATCATCCATTGTGTTAATACAAACGAAAAATTAGTAAAAGAAATATATAAACAAAAATTAAATCAATGAAATAAGATTTGGTTAGATATATGTATTATGTAAATAATTATGTATATATATATATAACTAAATGATTATTTCGTTATCTAAATATATAAATATCAGATGAGCTATTTAATTAATTGTTATTATTTTACAGTCAAGATATGTATGTACAGTTCATAAAATACAGTATGGTTAAATTTTTTATTTGTAGTTTTCTTCTTATGTTGATTCAAATTTCATCTGTTCCAAGTTGTTTCCCTCATTACTTTTTCCCGCTATTTTCTATACTTCTCTTTGGTTTTATGTGCTGTTGGCTTGGGTTTTTTTTTATTTTTTGTAAAAAGAATTGACTTTTTCAATTGAAGAGTGTATTAAAAATAACGTTATCTTTCTTGTGGTATGCAATTCTATGTTTTTTTTTGTTTTTTTTGTATTGTTATTGGTAAAGAGAACAGACACAAATCGTTTATTATTTTAGGCACTGTTATTTTTTGTTCCTCTTTTTTTTTTTGTTTTGTATGTTTTTAACTTTTACAATTCTGTTTTTTTTTTTTTGTTAGAGAACGAACATAGAATAAATTTTTTTAAACACTGTTATTTTTTGTTTTTTATGTTTTTAACTTTTTTAGTTAGAGAGCAAACATAGAATATATTTTTGTAAGCTATGTATTTTTTTTCAATTTTTAATAAACACTACATTTTTCTGTTAAAAGAAAACTTTTGGATGGGTTTTTTATTTTTTTTTTTTATTCAATATACAAGTTTAAAGATTTGAAAATTTAACTGTTTTTTTGTTTGTTTTTTTTTTTAGTTTAACACAAATGTTATTTTTAACAAATGTTATTTTAACTTGTTTTTTTTTTCAATTTTTAATGGTTCGAAGTCCGACTGCGCCAAATACGTTGATTTAAAATGAGAACTCAGGTTTTTTCTTAATGAGATTGAAACATAACTTTATTCTTCAATATTTAAATCAAGACTAAAAACTATGACTAAATATAATGCTTAGTATAATAATTCAAAGTACAGTTCTTGCATATCAACTTATCGAGAGAAGTTGTAAAGAAAGATTATTAATCAGCTGTTAGTTGCTCTACACTTATTTTGCGTTACAAAATATGAGAGAACATTAAATGTAGTATAAGAAATGTATTAGATATTGATAATACTATATGATAGGTATACTGTACAGTGATGATATAACTCGCGCGATGATCTTTCTTAACAGAACACGCATTTTGATAATAAAATTCAATAATTTGCCAGCGTTATTCGTTTGTAAGACGATTCATGGTTAAATTATGGTCCAAACCGAAGATGTTTGACAGTGAAACAAAACACGAAACGTGCGTCAGCTGTTAAAACTAGTGTTGCCAAAAAGATAATAGCTAGAAAAATCACACTTTATATTTGTATCAATCATTTTTATCTGAGTTTTCTCAAAAATTGTCGAAACGCGGTTCTGGATCGTGAAAAAAAGATCATTTTTCGTTAATGGATATATGACCTCTCTATGTTTTAATTTTTGACCAAAGGACGAAGTGGTATAAGTAAAGTTTGTATCTAAAGATTTTTTAGTAATTTAGTAATATCAACCAAAAACGGTTTGCTGTCAGCACCGCAATTCCCAGTGAGTACCATCCCATCCATACTTTCCCCTTCTTCCACAGTTGCACAGCCTAGTTTATGTATCAATTACAATTGGAATTGGTGCATAAGCTAATCTGTGTTTCGGCAGATTATTTAAATTGAATTAACTGTTTTGCATCACAGGGTCGGATCGGTTCTCGACACTGCTAAGGCATAACACTAGCAGTGAAGGGTATTGATACTTATTCTGTATTTCTATTCAGTGAATTTTATTTCTCATCTCTATCTGAATTGGTTTTAGACATTTTTTTATTTTGCATGACTGGACAATTCAGAGTAGATTATTATAATATTCGTGGGCTAAGAGCAAATTTTTGTTGGCATACCGCCATACTGATTCATACAGGCCAACTGTTTTGGCAGTAAGTGAAACCCAAGTAAGTGAGGATTCCGAACCTGCTGAATTTTGTATTCATGGGTATAGCTTGGTGGCTTTATACTTTTCCCACCATGGCCTCGCCATATACATTAAGAATAATTTTGCTTATCAGCTCTTACCACAGTATGGTCCTTGCACCAATTCTTTCTCAATTTTATGGGGTTTAAACTTTTCGTAAATAACTATTGCTTATTTTATCAAAGCCCTAATTTAGACAGAGTGTCATATTCTCGTGAATTTGATGCTCTGTCTGATTCCATCCAAAGAATTGTTTCGTCCTATCCTCGCACTGAAATCGTTGTTACGGACGATTTCAATGTACACAATTCTTCATGGAGCCGATGGAGTGTGTGCAGAGTTGAACCAACTAACTCAGCTAGTCAGCGAGCCCACCCGAATATCGGACGTTGAAGGTCGAGCAGAAAACACTCTCGACTTGTTTCTTACCTCTGATCCTGATAAGTACACTGTTAATGTTCTATCTCCTCTACGCACATCTGACCATTGTGTCATATCAGCAAATTTCTTGTGTCAAAACTGTTCAGCTAAGGAAAGAGCTCCTAAGAGAACCGTTTGGCAATACGAAAAAGTTAACTGGGACGGTCTCAATAATTATTTCTGGTCACTATCCTTCCTCAATAGTGACGTTGACGCCAGCGCTGATATGATCACAAGTTTAATTCTCCTGGGAATGAGAACTTTTATACCGAATATGGTTAAAAGTATCAGACACAAGGAAAACGCTTGGTTTGATATGCGATCTGTAAAGAGGTTATTAGGGTCAAGAAGGTAAGTTTCCGTTGTTTTAAATCCAATCCAACTGAGGAAAACCAAAATAAGTTCAAGGAAGCCAGGAAGGCCTGCAACGCCCATATTCGACCTACCAAATTTTTACAAGACCAAAAGTTACGGCAAAAAATACTGCAATGTCCCAAAGGCAGTAAAAATGTTTGGTCATTTGAAAAAAACATGAGGAATTCTTCCTCTTCTTCGGTTCGTACGCTCGTTGTCAATGACACTCCCTATGTTAGCTCTTAAGGGAGAGCTAATCTCTTTGCTAGGCAGTTCGCCGCCAATTCTACGCTGCAAGTGAGTGTTATGACTCCGCCTGTACTTGATCGAGTTAGTGATTCTATGGGACCAATCTTTCTTCGCACGAGTACTGTGGCAAGAGTCCTAAGAGATCTAAATACACATCAATCTGCTGGTCCGGATGGTATTTCCGCTATTGTTCAGAAGAGGTGTTCTTCAACGCTGGCAAAACCACTGCGTAAGCTTTTTCATCTGTCCTACACTTCAGATCTCGTTCCGAGCGGATGGAAAACGATATTTGTCCAGCCTATTCCCAAAAAAGGCGAATCTTTCTTACCGTCTAAATACCGACCGATTGCACTTACGTCCCTTCTTTGTAAGGTCATGGAAACGATGATTAATTATCAGCTCAGGAAATATCTTGAAGATCGAAAGCTTCTTAATGACCGGCAGTACGGCTTTCGTAGCGATAGGTCCACTGGTGATCTCATGGTTCATCGTTTTGGAGAAAGTAAGATTATTGCACTTGATATTTCAAAAGCATGTGATAGGGTTTGGCATCAGGCTCTCTTATCGAAAATGCGTGCATTATGTTTTCATGAATCCCTGCTTCATTGAATTAGTAATTACCTTTTGGATCGTTCAATATAAGTAGTATTGGATGGATTCAAGTCTGAAGACCATAAAATAAATGCTGTTGTGCCCCAGGGCTCTGTTTTATCTCCAACACTCTTTATCATTTTTATTAATGATCTCCTGTCTGCAACATCTAATCCAATACATTGTTTCGCTGACGATAATACTCTTAGCTTTTCATATTCGTTTTCAGACTCGCATCCCTCTTCTTCGGATGTGGAACTGCAACGACAAAATATGATAAGCTCATTAAATTCCGACCTAAACAGCATTGTTCAATGGGGATTAAAAAACCGCATTTAATGCTTCGAAAACCCCATTGCCATTATCCATGGATGGCACTTGCATCAATGAGACTGAACACCTCGATCTTCTCGGTATGTGTGTCACCAACAACCTCTTGTGGAATGATCACATACGCGATGTCGCCAAAAATGCCGCAAGGTGTTTGGGTTTCCTTAGGCGATGCAAGAAATATTTCAAACCTTCTGATCTGGCTGTTATCTACAAGACTTACGTACTTCCAAAGCACCAGCCCATCTCTGGGCTGGTGTTCTTGCAACCTACTTAAGCCTCTTGGATAGTATTGAACGTTCAACTGTATACCAACAAAAGTATACCAACTTTGGTCGTACTGTCAAGTACAGAGATTCGTTCTTTAGCCGTACTACGCGAATGTGGAATCCCTTACCAAACTCTGTCTTTCCTAGTCATTGCAAAACCAATGTGCACCGACATCTCCTTTTAAACCCTCTCTCCTCGTCCTATTGCTCACACTGTGCCTTTGCATAATAAGGGTAGTAATATCCCCTTGAGTGTGTGTTTATTATAAAAGAAAAAAAAACTTTGTTTCGCACTCAATTTAGAAGTTGGAAAAACCTATGTACTAAATTAGAATTAGAATTATTTATTATTATTTTATTTTCATATGATATTTTTTGAAAGAAATATAAAACATTCAAGTTCTTACAAAGAAACCTTGAACAAGAGATCGTCAATTTGTTAATATATTGCTTTCCTGAACTCGTTCCTGAAACTCGTCTTCATTTTCATTTTATTTTGTTGACGCACATAAATGGTGCAAAACTCATTTAAATTGTATTTTTCTTTCAAAATTAATTTTCTATTATTAATACAAAACTTTTAAGATCTTAAAAAATTAAAGAAATCTACTTTTTGGAATGAATTCGCTTTGGATACGTAGAACCGCGATGTTTAAATCGAATTTCAAGAATATAATAAATGTTCCAAAAACGGCGAAAGTGACGCTTGCCTCAAACATGCAGCTAATTAAAAAACAATTAACATTTCAAATCTAATATTTGATTATAAAAGCTTTTAATCTCTCGAGAACTAAAGTGAAATGAAATAAAGAAGCTGCCTTACGCAAAACAGTAACTTGTTGTAATTTTGAGTTCTAGCATCAGCTCGAATCTACGAGTAAGCAGTGTGTAACGATAGTTACAATAAAGTAGACTCCTAAAAGTTAAGTGCGAAAAAAATGCTTCAAAAAATGATTCTGTTTTATTTTCCTAAGAAAAAAGATCACATTTTGTTGGCAAACTTTCTCATTTTCTGGGTTTTGTGCATCTATATTTCTTAAGAGTTCTTCTCATTTTTGCAAATGCCAACAAGAGCAGAATATATTATTTTTGAAAAAAGCTCCAAAACCCCACTAAAACATTGTATTTTAGATCTTAAATATGGAATATTTTGAAAACTTTCGGAATCTTCTAAGGCTTTCATCGACCAAGTGAAAAAGTTACAACATAGCTGAAGCTGTCACTTTAGTTCTTGAAATAATGTTGATCCAAGGTAAAGATACACAATCTGTAATTTAAATTTTGTCAGCCTCCTTTAGAGAATATTAAAGACAAGTATGTGATTAAAAATCTGGATCAGCCCTTGCACCTGAATCACCCTAACACCCCGCTTAATTGAACTAATTTTGTCAGATTAACCTTTCAAATTAAGCGACAACCGCTTTTTTGTACAAGTTTAATTGAAATATATTGCTAACGACAGAAAGCAATGACGGCTTTCAATGGGTTTGATGTGCTGTCAATTTAAAAGCTTCTACGTCTTAAGTTTTTTAATACTCGTAAACTTATTTTGTATTTTAAATCTTATAGAGGGGAGGATGATGGCGATGACCCTGGGAGGATTTGTCCACCCTATGCATCCACAGGATACCACCCTCTCTAATGCAACATCTGGACTCCGGTTTATAGAGTAGCCCCTAACTCACTTTTTGCGCCGCTAAAGGCACTGTACGTCATCTTCACTTCGGCAATAGAAATCCCAATTGTTTCAACAAATAAAATGGAAAAAATGTCCCCGTGGTGAAAGACGTGGCGACCACACTGATAACTTCCCATCCCGTCTGTCGATTTGTCTATTATGTACTCGTATCAATTTTTACCAAATTTGCGTAAAAAAAACTGTCAATTCGATTTTTTTTCAAAATTGTATCGAATGTTGAAAACAATATTTCTTATAACATAAAATTAGTTTAAAGCCAATATTTCAAATTATTGAAAAGATATTTGAGTCGAAAATCAACTTTTACCAACTTTTGTTAAATTTTTTTTAGGCTTATTATTTTTTTTGTAAAAAAATTGTCAATTCGATTTTTTTCAAAGTTTTACTTAATGTTAACAACAATATTTTCTGAAAGATTAAAGTTGTTTAAAGCCAATATCTACAATTTTTGAAAAATATTTGAGTCGAAAATCAATTTTTACCAACTTTTATACATTTTTCTGTAGGTTTTTATTTTTTGTAAAAAATTATCAATTCGATTTTTCTCAACATTTTTCAGAATGTTGAAACAATATTTCTAATAAGATAAAATAAGTTTGAAGCCTAAATTTCAAGTTTTTGAAAAGATATTTGAATCGATATTCAATTTTTACCAACTTTGGGTAATGTTTTTTTAAGATTTTTATTTTTTATAAAAAAAAACTGTCAATTCGATTTTTTCATAATTTTAACAGATGTCAAAAACATTATTCTTCGTTGTACAAAATTGTTTTGGAGATGAAATCATATTTTGGTCGTAAAATTTTGGATGTGACAATTTTTTTTTTGTTTTTTTTTGGTTTATAAAAAACCGTTAAATGGATTTTTTTTTTTTAAATATACTTCTTTGATATCACGTTACAATATATTATATAAAATTTAATTTCAGTCTGCAGCGTTTTTGGTTCGTAAGATATTTAGGGTTAACCAAAATGTTCATCTTTTTTTCAAACTGCTATGGTAAAAAAACCACCCACGAAATTTTCTTGAGAGCCCTTTCTGCCTTATTATCTGTATAACAAAATTTATTTGAAATCGATATCTCTTCTGGTTCTTGAGCTATGGGCGACGAAAAAAACGTTGCTAACGTAGACGTACAAACGTACGTACACACACACGCACAGACATCTTTCTAAAAATCTTTTATTTCGACTCTAGGGACCTTGAAACGTCGATTAATATCAAAATTTTCAATTTGACAAATCGGGCCCATTACAATAACTTCCTATGGGAAGTTAATAAACCATACACGTGGCGTGATGTTTAGTGCGTAAGACTGACATGACAGAGGACCTTCGTTGAATCCTCATCTGTGCCACCTGAAGTGTTTTTCACGGGTATGTACTGCCTCTTGAGATAAACTGACAAATACTCCACTTTACTTGTAACGAAAGGTGCTTCCTCAAATTAGGCGTATGGTTTCATCATTAAAACTGTAGGCCCCTCCAGCCCTTACTCGTACACAGGAGTGGTTGAGAGTTGTAAGCCACTATGCGCTATTTCTCTAAGGACAGTTGCGCCCCCTAATTTATTTTTTATGAAAACTTTGCTGTTCAAAAGCATATTTTTGAACATTGACTTTTGACCAAGTACCCCATTAACCTTTGCAGGTGCCCATAAAACCAACAAGCACTCTCTTTTGTTTTAACTCAAAGACTTACCTTTTTGAAGTCGAAAAATGGATTGTAACAAAATGAAGTGTTGAATTGGATGTCAACTCAACATCAATTTAATGTTTAAGTGTAAAGTCACCAACTTTTGAACCAATTTCTTTTTGGCTGTTATACCAATTCAATGAAAGAAGGTGAGATGGAGGTTAAATATCAGAACCATGGACACTTCCGTTTAATTCTTGATTTAGAA
Organism: Eupeodes corollae; assembly: GCF_945859685.1. Lineage (NCBI taxonomy): Eukaryota > Metazoa > Arthropoda > Insecta > Diptera > Syrphidae > Eupeodes > Eupeodes corollae. The sequence continues at coordinate 97,457,006 of NC_079147.1, forward strand.
AACGTGTTTTATCAAAATAAAGTATATAAATAAATAAATATTGAGTTTTTATATGTATGCATGCATACCACAAACTAACATTATTGTAAACAACAGAATTAATTAAAGCAAAACTTTAGACATTTCTTCAATCTTTTGAAATATCTTTTAATAAATATACTTTAAGTTTATCTTTTCCAAGTTGCAGTGCAGTGGCAGCATTTTATTTGAAAGAAAAGCTAGACCTGATGTGAGTTGGTTACCTATGTATACTTTTCTTTAAACTAATGAAAATATTCAATCGTTTTCTTAGCATTTTATATCTTGTGTGGAGTGTGTATGTTCTAAGAACACAAGAACTTAATTAAGAAATAATAAATTAAAATTATTATTAACGCCCTCAGTTGCCGTATATACTCATACATTTTGTATGATGGACATAAATTGTTAACCATTAAAAGTTTTCAAAACTCCATGTAAGGTTTGTAGGAAGGTGTTTTATATACCTATACATACTTTTACTTCAACAACTTCTGGCAAGGATTAAATAAACGTTCAAGCAGTGCTCAGCTCATTCCTAGACAAAAATTATATAATTTTCATTTTGTATGTTAAAAAATACAACAACAAAAAAATAAAGAACATTGCCAGCTACTTACTAGGGATGGGATAGGTCGGTCGGTTCAGCGGCTCGGTGGTGAGTGGTGGCGGTCGGGATGCTTGACGGTGCGGTGGTAATGGTGGTATGTGAAATGTAACTTATTTGCCAGAAGTATAGTAGCTGTAGGGTCATGATACTCTCATGAATCCTGACATCCAACATCAGCATTAAAGCGTATAAAACGCCGCCGTATAAGTACAACGGACACGAGAATGTTGTGATGTACGTATGTACATTTATGTGAAAAGGATATACCTACCCTAAACTACAAACATATAAACGATGAACTGCGAGAATCTCTTCTACGGCACTCTTAAATTAAATCATCACATCTTGGTTGTAGGTCCTTGCCCATTTTTTCTTTAATTGATAAAGTGAAGACCTTTAATATTAAATACATTTAAATGAAAATGAACTTCATAACTACGTTTAAGTTCATCAATAAAACCATTCAAGGTGGCGTTACAGTCCTGTATCAACTAGGGTCTCATCCAACAAACTTTACATCGAGCTCAGTTCATATAGCGAGGTGCAGCCAGTTCCGCACTCCAAGCTGGGTGAGGTCATTTTCCACTTGCGCGAACAACCTCATCCTCGGGGTTCCTCTACTGCGCTGTCCTGTGGGTGTGGATTCGAAGACTTTCGGACTGGGGTATTGGTTTCCATGCGCTCTACGTGACCCAGCCATCTCCATCGTTGGATTTTATCCTTTTGACGTAGCTGTACAGCCCGTACAGCTCGTCGTTATATCTTCTCCTCCACTCCCCTTCGATGCATACGGGACCGTAGATCATTCGAACAACTTTTCTCTCGAAACGACTCAAGGTGCTTTCATCCGTTTTTGTCAAAGTCCATGATTCTGCACCGTGTAGCAGAACGGGGATGATGACGATGAGGGTCTTATACACTCAGTTTTGTAAGATTTTGTTTGCCCAAAGAAACAGCAGTTAGCACGCTCTGGTGTTGTTTTCTGTGTTCATAAAGGAGTCTAAGTTGACAAAGTCCTTAATTACCTCAAAGTTTCGTCTGTCGATGGTGCCAATTTGACTGAGACGTCGCTCGACATTTGGAAGACAGTGCATCTAGTGTTGATAGCTATTCTTTCAATTACGATGTGTGTTGAGCATCGCGAATTCTCCGTGGTCATCCCACACAAACGGACGAGTTTGGCAGTGATGTCAAAACTAGACAGCTCGTCCCTGTAGAAACTGTAGTATGCAGCTTTGAAATCGATGAAAAGATGGTGGTTGTCTATTTGATTTTCTTCCGATTTTTGCAGGATCTGCTAGAATGCGAATATATAATCTACTGTGAACTTTCTTGGTCTAAAACCACACTGAAAAGGATCTATTATAGGTTGTTTACGAATAGCTTTAGACGTTCACATATTATGGCAGAGAAGTTTTTGCAAGCGATGTTAAGTATACTGATGCCTCTATAGTTGGTGCCCAGTTTAGAGGGTCTACTTTATTCAGTACTAGACCAAGAATATTTAGGTTATATTCATCGGGCATACTTTATTCTGACTAGATCTTACAAATTAGTTGGTGCATAATCCTTTCTCCATAATCTTAGATATGGCAACCTTTACTTGGTCTAAGTCGGATTTTTCTTCGACCATATTGAATGGATCATCCTGCCTGACAGCGGAATGCGGTTCTTCAGTTTGCAGAAAAAAGTCCTTCCATATCCTCATCATAGACTTCAATTCCACTATTATGCTTCCACTTTCGTCTTTGCAGCCTTCGGTTTGAGGTTTATGTTCTTGTAAATTTCGTTTTACCTGCTCATAAAACTTTCGAACTTCATTTCTGCATTTAAACTTCTCAACATCTTCTACGTCACCCTTATCATGCTCTTTCTCTCTTTTTCCTTCTGAGAAGTCAGTGTTTCTCTTTCATCTTCTGCTCAAAGAGTTCGCTAGCAGCTCTCATTTTTGTATGGAGTGACGCTTTGCATATCTAATGTTTGGCATTTCCATTTGCCTAAGAACATTCCTCATTAAACAAGGGGTTTCTTGTTGGTGGCTGTTTTAAACCCAGCAAGTCAGAGGTGGCTCCCCTGATTACATTTTGGCAATATTGCCACTGCTTCTCAATACATTGTGTTGGCGGCAGAGAACTCCGAAAGAGGTTAATTTTGACTCGGTCAGAGAAGGATTTGGAAATATCTGTTGTGCCTTGTGTCTGGAAACCCATAGTACTGACATGGCTACTGTTAAAATGAAGTATTTAATGCAACAATTACCTTTAAGTATATCATCTTACTTTAACTACTTTGTATAATTCTACTTTATGTTTAAGAACTTATTCAGTGGGATATTCATTGCATTTGTATATTTTTCTTTATAAATAAAATTTCCTTATGGCTGAAACACATACACGCTTCAGCTTCGGCTTCGTCTCCGTTACGTTAGGCCCGCTTCGAGGTTGCTTTGAATGACACTTCTATTATTTCATCCCTCCAAAGAGCAAATATTTTGTTTGTTGACATTTTTTTCCTGCTGATGAGCTGTCAGACAAAGCAAATGTTCAGAAAATTGAACTAGAGCTTCCGTTTGGAGTCACATTACGTTACATTACATTCTTTTCCATACGATTGTCAAACAAAACGTGAGGTCGATGCTACATTGTGATAGCATGCATTGAATTCCTATGGCTGAACTCGTAAACGTCAGGCGAAGCCGAAGCTGAAGCGTGTATGTGAATCAGCCATTACTTGCTTGTTAATAGTCATATAGTGAACTTGTTTTCCTGAAGCTTTAAGTCAACTGCGAACATCCTGTACTCAATAGAATTTCTACAGCTACAACGAGGTAGTGGTGCAAGCCAAATTCAGCTGCTCGGAAAGTTCGGAAATCGTTCGCAATATTGTCAATCTGGTTTATGGTAGATTGATCTGCAGAAGAACTCCAAGTTTCTTTTTTGGATGTTGAGGTATGAAAAACGATGACGTTTCGCCCCGCAGCAAATCGATGAACCTGAGACACTTATTTTTTTCATTGCACACGAACTATGTAAACAACGCGTTCTTGATCTTGGCTTTATTTCTTAAACAAATTAGTTTTGTGTAAACACCTGAAGTTTTGTTCTTAGAACTCTTCGCAGTTTTTGGGATTTCTGGAAAACTTGCATCAATACGATTCACATTCACTTTATTTCGAGCCATGCTAAGTTTCTTAGATCAAGGTAGATGAATATACAGTTTCCTGTTAATGAAATCATGCCACCAGCGCCGTAATCATTGAAAAGATGCAGCTAAGCCTTTTCAAAATCTCCCCAAATTTTGTTAAAAGTATCTTAAAAAAAGAAAAGAACAGAATTAAGATAGAAGAATTATGATTGTTTTTTACAATCCTACGTCACTTTTTTCCTAGTATATGTAAGTCCAAGCACCATTCCTTGTTTTAGTATTTTAGTCCTTTAATACAAATATTCTAAAATACAAAAAATCTTTAATTTCTCTAACCAAGTGTCGTGAGTATTTAAATCCTTGATTATCCATTGTAAATACTTGACTTTCAAAATTGACCTTAAAGTTAGAAACATTTTTTTTCTGAAAAGTAAGTATAAGATCAGTTTTTAAAAAGTGCTCAATAGATTCTTAAATATTTCTGTTGTAGTTTAGAAGCTGACAAAATTGGTGAAAATTCTGTTTTTCCATGAAACAAATATTTGTCTTAAGTACAAAAACAAAAAATACATAATGTGAGTTCCCAGAAATAATATAAGAACACATAATTTTTTTAATGTACTTCTCATGTTTGGGCATTAAATTTAATGTGTTCATTGAAAATGTTCATCGTACACACTCACAAATGCACATTAATCGTATGAGCTGAGCTGAGCTATACAACCATCCAACCAACTCTATACCCTCTGCCTAGATTCCGAATCCTGGAATGTACTGAATTATCCTGGTCATCCCTAGAGAAAGGCCAACGAACCAACTAAAGGAATGAATATAAATATCCCGATCCTGATGTGTGCTGGAAACATGTAAGTATACTTTGAAATCCACGATACGACGAATATACTCGTAGATATACAAAATCAACGCGTCCAGGACGAGAAAAAAAAATACGTACAAACATGATAACAGGATAATTGAAGAAGACTTCCCAGATGTACAGTACACAGCTAGGTACCTTAAAATAGAGAGAAAAAGATAATATTTGTGTATAAATACATATACCTACTCAAGTACATATTATAATTAAATCACATTCATTTTTACTCATCAAACAGCATAATGTTATTAAAAAGTTTTCTTTTTTTAATGGCATAAAATGACGACGACGTTAAGGATGGGAACTGATATGAGGACAGGGACAGGGAATGCGAAACGCGGACACGGAGTTGATTGGTAAATATTGCTGGCATATGTATAACTTTTAATAAGACTCAAATAAATATTTACATATTTTTAATTTTACTCGTACTCATTCTTAAAACCATATTACATGGATTTAATTTTTTGATATACTCGGTACTCAAGTCGTGTGTACATTAAAAAGGATCTTTCGGTTATAAGCAGCAATTCGGTTGGGCAAAGAATTTTGTTGGGATAATACAATTTCCGTGTAACATTATTTCTTCCGACTTTAAGGAGGACATTTTTTTGGAAAATCATTCAATGGTTAAATTTTGTGGAATTTTCAATCAAGGGTTAAAATTGAAATAATAGAACTTTAAACCGGTGGATCTCACAAAACAGAATGGAAACCATCCAAGACATAACTGTCCTTAATAAAAAACATTTTGAAAGCGATCACAGAGTAGTAAGAAAATATCAAGTAGCCATCGACAAATCTATTTTATCCCTTATCCTGATCAAAAAATAATTACCTATTAAAAAAACATAAACACAAATGTCAAACAGCTTTTAGAACAATCAAACACGAATAATGACCCTCAAAATAAGTATGACAATCTAGAAAATATTATAGACTACTGCAAATATTTCAATAATGAACAGAAGCAGTTCGAAAGAACAAATATCTGACAAAACCGAAACTCTTATTTTTAGAAGAGAAACCTTAACCAAGAAAAAAATAGCTAAGCGAATTCAGAAAAACTAAAAAAAAGCAAAAATATTTTCCATAATAAACGAGAATTAATTACAAGTGCGAAAAACAAAACACAGCCGTTATGACAAATCGAAAAGACATCAATAAAAATATAACACAATTTTTTAAAAAACTCGAACAAAATTTTCACAAAATAGTTTCAAAACCGAAAAATACCCCATTGGTTGAAGCCTACGTAGAAGACAAAATATATTTGGGACAACTTAATCATTTAAGACCAAGAAAATAAATAATTTAACAGACGCATCACAAATAGCTGGAAACAATTCCAGAGCCTCAAATATATTTAAAAATTGGTCCAAAGTTCAGACACAATTAAATATGTCTTCGAATCTACTTTATACAATTATTTCAGAACCAAAGATTGACAAAAATGACAACGAAATAAAGACAAGAGAACAAGAGACCAACAAACTAAAGCAATAAAAACTTGTAATGATAACAATTAAATACTTTTAAAAGAGGTTCGAGAAAGCGTTTAGAAGAAGATTCAATTCGAGGAAGACTGTCCGCATCAATTACTGACTTTTACGTCACCAAATTCAAGAAATTGATATTTTCCGAAAGGATCAGTGAAAACCATTTTGACTTACCATTTAAGTTTCATAAACTTAATTCAATGTTTGATCTCCTAACACGTTATCATTTCGTCAAAAACTTGATATATATGCCTATGGTTCGGAAATATCGAAAAAGAATTTTGCAATATTTTACAAACGCTGCCATATGTGTACTGCATTTGTGAGTGGGGATAATTTGGAGGTGTGCAATTATTGCTTTAAGTCTTGGTGGCCAATCATCTAAACAAGAAAAGAAACAATAAATCTAATCTATCTATCTGTACAGAGTATACGAACCGCTTTCTCACATTTGATTTATCCATCGGAAGCAAAGGTAACTGTCGTTTTACATATTTTCCGTGTGTGCGTAATTTACCGAAATGTCAAGAAGATCAAAGAATGGTCGAAGGTAGTACTGAATTTTTGATCTTCGATCTTACGTTGATTCGTGAGATCTACTCCGTTATAAAACAAAACAATTTTGGGGCTAACGGAATCAATTTTTCCTGTTGAACCAGCTTTGCGGCGCTTTACCACATCTTTTTGAACAGGTGACAAAAAGTTTGTCAAAGAATGAAAGCCTTTGATATCCATCCATTTGATACATGTGATGCCTTGAAAGCTTGGGTATAAATTTGTTATCAACTGGTGCAGTCTTTGGAAGATGTTTTCCGTTTGTTTGAACCGTTCCGCAAGACTTCGTATTACGGCCAATTAGCTGATATTGAAGCAAAGGTGAATTGAATAAGTTGTCGATGTATATTCGCATCCCAAGCCTTCCAGCATTTCTGTAAACTCAAGTACAACTGATTCACCAAGGCCATATTCAATAACAGAACTTCGTTTCCCTGTATATAGATCACACTCAAATAGGTAACCTGTTGCTGAAGCCCCATTTTATATTTATGCATTGTTTCATAACATTATGTCCCTTAAAATTTATCATACGTTCGTCAATTGACTGCGGTTGGGTGTTGCTGAGGGCATTTTTAATTGACGTATTGAAGTGTACTAATACTTCTTCATTGATCCAAAAAATGCAAGTATATCTTCAAATGGAACCCGTGGAATTACATTGGCTTTAAAAGGTACTGCCATGTAAGGTTCTGTAGACAAGTAATTCCTCAATGATGGCAAAATATGATAACCCATAACCAAATTCATGTCAATAAATGCATTCATTTCATCACTTTCGATCGTGAATTCCCGTCCATGTTTATGTGCGTATCGAATTGATTCTACCACTAAATCCTCAATTTACTTACTTACTTACTTAAGGTATTGCTACAGTCCTGTGTAAACTAGGGCCTCACACAACAAACTTCTCCATCTAGCTCTGTCCCTAGCTAGATGTCTCCAGTTTCGAGCTCCAAGTTGGGTGAGGTCACTTACCACTTGTGCGCGCCACCTGATCCGCGGTCTTCCTCTACTGCGCTGTCCTGTGGGTGCGTATTCGAAGATTACGTGACCCGGCCATATTAGTCGTTGGAATTTTACACTTCTGGCTAAGTCTACGTCGCTGTACAGCCCGTACAGCTCGTCATTCCATCTTCTCCTTCACTGCCCATCGATGCATACGGGACCGTAGATCACACCAAAAACTTTTCTCTCGAACCGACATAAGTTGCTTTCATCCGCTTTTGTCATAGTCCATGCTTCTGCACCGTATAGCGGAACTGGGTGATAATGGTCTTATTAAGCAACACTTTGGTCCATCGAGACCAAATCTACCACACAATTGCTTTCTTAGCCCAAAGAATCAGCGGTTAGCAAGAGTTATTCTGCGTTTGATCTCAGCGCTGGTGTTGTTTTCTGCGTTTACAGCGGAGCCTTGACAATAAAACAACGATATTAAATCAACAGAAGCTCTGTTATGACAAAACACAAATTCAAATTCAACAAAAGACAATAACGGAGGAGAAAAAAAAAAAATAATTTTCGCGGGTACTGCCTCTTGCGAGGAATTGACAAATCCTTCAAGAGTAATTCTTGTCATGAAAAAGTGCTTTCTCAAACCAGCCGTTCGGATTCGGCCTTAAATTGTAGGTCCCTTCCATTCCTGACAACAGTACTCGCACACAGGAATGGTTGAGAGTTGTAAGTCACTAGGCCCTGGTTCACAACGGACTGTTGCGCCACCCCATTTGATTTTTTTTGATTTTTGGAGGAGAAATTTATTCGCATTTTTTCTCAAACCCGGTCTCACAGACCAGTAGGTCACCATTGGCGGGTTAAGTAGATTGATTCCTCTATAGTTGGTGCAGTTTAGAGGGGGTCTCCTTTTTCAGGATCGGGCAAACAATACTGAGTTCCATTCATCGGCCATGCTTTCTTCCGACTATATCTTACAGAAAAGTTCGTGCATGCTTCTAACCAACCTATCTCCAGCTGCTTTAAAGAGCTTGGCATTCAAGCCATCCGCTCCAGGCAGCGGTTGTTTTAGACTTCAGCTTAGATATGGCAATTGTCTTAATTCGTCTTAGTCGGGTGGACGGGATTGTTGGCCTTCGTCGTCTATGTTCAATGGATCATCACCCTGCTTGACAGCGGAATTCGGTTCGTCTTCACCGTTATACCGTTATCTGCAGAAGTGCTACTTCAGCATTTACATTGAATGCTCAACTAGTACTTTAAAAATCTGTTGATGACCAGAAGATGTCAAAAGGGGTCACTTGATTGGCCTCAACTATTTGCACCTTTCCAAAATCAAAATCGACGTTACGAATAACATTTAGGCTGTACGTTGTATGGTTCCACTTGAAAACTGGTTGATGCTTACTGCTGACAAATAATCCTGTAGACATTGAAGGCTTCTCTGATGCGATTGTTGATTCCTGTCACTTCACCTTCACCTGTCACCTATCAAAATCTATTCGATTCATTCTCCCAAATTTCGAAAACTCCGCGGCCGAAGTAATTGAAATAATATATAAATAAAAAATGTATAAATACAATTATAAGTACTATAATTGTTTATCATCAATAATAAGTCTATAACAGTTTATTTACCAGGCAATAATTGAAGACTACTGCATGGATCGACAGTTTCCAAGAACGGTATTAAAAATTTTAAGTTGCCAATACAAAAAACATAGAAGGCACTCTCCGAGACTACTACATAAAAATAAAGCTCATACCTCTGGAAATTATTAAGTAAATAATATTTTCTGTCTTGGGACAAATGTGTCCCCGCGGTCGTGAAAGGGTTAACAGAAGCACCAGCCTCATCTTCGAATACCGCCATTATGGTTTTTAAGGTATACCTAATGGTTTATTTTTTGTAACTGTGTAGTCATTGCTTAATAAAAGTCAAAAAGTGACAGCTTTGAAGTGACAGGTGCCTAAATAGTGGCGTATTGAAAATGAAACATGTCAATAGAAGATCCCTTACATCTGTCAGAATAGCTGTCATTTATTCAATTTTCCTTGTCAACACGAGATTAACTTCTTTTATTTAAAATGGTGATATGTTCGCGAAAAGTTCAACGCTTTTCACGTCTACGGTTGCCTTAACAGTTTTACCAAAATTTAAGTTATTTAAATTAGTAAACGGCCAATTAATACCCGCATTTCGCGATAATGCACCATCTGCCAAAAACATGGTCCAAATTGGAGAATTGTAGGTTAAGACGCTTACAACATCTATGAATCTCGAAGGTTTCAATTTTGGCAGGTTTCGAATTTTGATTTGGGCCTGCACTCGTTCACAACTCGCAAATGAACCGAAACTTAGGGTAAGTGACTATTGACAACAGTGGCCAAAATTTTCGTCTTTAATGATGACATTGCCGCCACTACGCCAAAAGTTAATTTTTAGCAACTTATCAAGGCTATCACTCGGGGAGGTATTGTGAAGTATGCAACAAGATCGTGCAATTGGACCAAATAAGACATTTTTTGGGGAGTTTTCTAAAGCTGCCGATCTATACGAATAAGGCACGATCTAAATTGGAAAAAATTGCTAAACAATTAAGGATTGAACTCCTTGTAACATAATCGACAGCTCAGAAGTTCTGTTTGCTCTACTATTTCTTTTCTCATGTATTGGATCTGTTCATTTACTTAATTGTAATGAGACCTCGGTTAGTTACATAAAAGGTAAGAAATAATCAATAGATAAAAAGAGGATAGTTAATTAAAACTACCCCAGATGTTCCCCACATAGTGACGAAATCTGGACGGATAACAACAATACGGTGTACCTAAGGTCTAATTATCAATCGTTGCCTTACATTTTACTTCAAAAACTTTTTTGCAACGATAATTCTTAGATTAAAAATTGGTTTTAAAGGATTACAGTTAGTATCTATAGGTATAGATGAATGGAACTATTAGATAATAGACAGCTTGTGTGTGCACTGATCCGATGATGGTGTCATAAGCCAAATAACGTTCCTTATCGTACTCATTATTACGTTCCTTTCCCTCTGTCTCTCCCCGGCCTTAACCTGACCTAAATTATTTGTTGCGCGCTGACAACAACATGAACTCTTGTTAAAAAAAGCTTATAACCTACGAGTCGAGTATGTTTGAAACTCCAGGTAATGTAGAATACCTCGACTATATGCACAGCTTAAAGGGGTTCCATTTCCATAACACGGAATGAGCGTTTTGAAGGAGTTAATTCACAACCGCTGTACGGTAGTTTCCTCGGGATACAAAACACAATGTGAACTTCCCTGTAAGGGTAAACAATCCATGCTACAGCCCTGATTAAATAATGTAATTAAAGATTCTTGTCTAATTATTCACTTGGGATTTGATTCAATTAGACTGAAACAAAAGGCAATTGTTATATCGTACGTATAGTCGTAGTCGTAGTCATCATCGTCGACGTCGTTATCGTTGTCGTAGAATTAGTGAGCATGAGCAGGAGCCAGCAGCAGGATTCAGATTCAGGATAGCAAGAAGTTCTAGCTCTGATTCTTTTAATGGGTGGGAATTTTTTGCAACGCAATCATATTCCATCGTCGTCGCAGGTTATGCATGATGCAGGTGTATTTGATGTATCCTTGTTGTTATATACATTTGAACGAACGAAGGTACGATAGCGCGTGTTTTTTCAAGTATTTCAGCTGAAAATTATATTCATTAGCGAATATATCCGGAGGAACAACAAGAATTTAGTGGCATAAACTGCACCAGTCAAAATAGGAATATAATGTTATGAGCTTTAGTGAAATAGGTTTAGCTGTGACGGTTCTGCTTTGGAGTAAATGATTAAGATGGAGATAAAGGTTAAAGGTTTAGCTGTATTCGTATCAAGTTTTGCAGGAATAGGTTTGGTAATTGCGGTGAGAATAAGCTCTATATTTCTCTAAATTTAGTGTCTAAAGGGTTTGAGTTTAAAATTGACTCACTTAAGGAATGGGATGAAATTTTGTATTCAATAAATTAGAATAAATTTAATAAGAAATTTGTATTTTGTATATAACGAAAACAAAATGAGACTGGAATGCGACTCACACTGATAACTTCCCGTATGCTGCCTTACAATCGATGAAGAGATGGTGGGTATCGATTTGATTTTCTTGGCATTTTTTCCAGGATTTGCCGTAATGTGAATATTTGATCGACTGTACACCTAAAACCACACTGATAAGGGCATATCATGTTGTTGAAGATGGGTTTTAGACGTCCACATAATACGGCAGAAAAGTTTTAGTTTTTTGGTGTAGCTTTGAGGGTCTCCTTTTTTCAGGATCGGGCAAACAATACAGAGGTTCCATTCATCGGCATGCTTTCTTCTGGCCACGTCTTACAATAAGTTAGTGAATACTCATTTAATTCATGTGTTCAAGTGGGTTTGTTATGCTTCAGATTTGATTTGGCAATCCGTACCTCGTCTAAGTCAGGAAGACAGTATTTTTGGCTTTCGTCGTCTATGTTGAATAGATCATCCTGCCTGAAAGCGCAATTCCGTTCGTCGTCGCTGTTATGCAATCTACAGAAGTGATCCTCCGCATTGACTGCGGTTCCCCTATGATGTTTCCACTTTTGTCTTTACAGCCTTCGGTTCAAAGTTTATGTACTTGTGAATCTCGTTCTACCTGCTTATAAAATCCGAACTTTATTCTTGCTTCTGAACCTCTCAACATCTTCTAGCGTATGTTTCTCATGCTCTCTCTTTTTCTTTCTGTGTTCCCCTCTCTTGTTCTTCTTATAAAGAACGTGAGCTTCTCTCGTCCTTCTATGCAGAGCCGATTTGCGTGTCTGTTGTCTGACCTCATCAAACCAGGGGTTCTTTAATCGTGGCTGCTTCAAACACGAAATACTAACTTGGCTACAAGGAGGTAGTGGTCCAAGTCGATGTTCGTTCATCCATGATGCTAGAAAAGTGTCTACAGAATCCCAAGATCTTTTGTGGATTTTGAGGCGGGGTAAACGCGTACTGACTACCATGACGTTTCGCCCGGCAGCAAAATCTTAGCTTGACATTAAAATCGCCCAAGACAATTTGAATATCGTAGTTAAGAAACTGCACGGAACACCGTGCTCATCAGTTTACCCATGAGTCTTATTTTGAACGTACTGTTAAGTAAAGGAACTCTTTTTTTAGCTACAATACAATGTGTAGACATTCAACAATATTGGTATCTTCTAAACAATACTATTCTTTTCCTCCTTATCTAGTCTCTCACACTAGCGCAAAAAGTTATCGAACATGTCTATTCTATTATTGACAACTGATATCAAGGGGCATGCCAGAGCGAAAAGTTAAAAGTTCAGCTAATGTTTGCATTGCTTCTGGTAAATGCGTAGCTGATGGGCCGTTTCTTAAAAGAAGTTATATAATTAATCGAGCTGTCAGTTGTATACGTGGCCATATGAGACTGATTCCTTAGGCCAGCCCATTTGTATCACAAAATTTAAATGCCTTGGTTTTTTAAATTTTCATTTAAGTAAAATTCCTGGTTTAACCCGAGGATGTGAATATGTGCAATAGATCTAATAAGAGCTGTGGATTGTATGGTCCAGTCTCTAGTTTTGATTTCCATTAAACAGGTCTGTTTAAGTTCGGATGCCCGTTTTTTTTTTAATATTATTATTATTTTTTAACTTACTTCCTAAAAACAAACAAATTTTAGAATTAGAAACATTTTATTCATTAATTTTTTCATTTCCAACTTAAAACTAGTACAATAGCAAGCGTAAAAAAGGAATAAATAATAGCTATCATTCCTTAACTTGAAAGTTAGTATTGAATGATACATTGCGATTTAATTTTACAATAATTAGAAACATATAAAACATTTTTTAGTCGCTAGTAAATAGCTCAATATTTAGAAAATTACTTTTTTGTAAAATGTTCAGCCATTAACAATTGGTTGCTTAAAATTTGCCCCAATGTATTTAATGTTTACAGAGTATTCATAACTCCTTCAATATAAAATAAAAAAAAAACTGGGATGCGACCCACACTGATAATATATATGTATGAAAACGGTGATTTTTTAAGAGCTTGAAAACTTTTTTTTAAAAAAAAACGCATAAAATTTGCAAAATTTCATCGATTCTTTATTTGAAACGTTAGATTGGTTTCATTTAAATGTTGACCGCGGCTGCGTGTTAGGTGGTCCATTCGGAAAGTCCAATTTTGGATAACTTTTTCGAGCGTTTCGGCCGGAATTTCCGAATTTCTTCGGAAATGTTGTCTTCCAAAGCTGGAATAGTTGCTGGCTTATTTGTGTAGACTTTAGACTTGACGTAGCCCCACAAAAAATAGTCTAAAGGCATCAAATCGCATGATCTTGGTGGCCAACTTACCGGTCCATTCCTTGAGATGAATTGTTCTCCGAAGTTTTCCCTCAAAATGGCCATAGAATCGCGAGCTGTGTGGCATGTAGCGCCATCTTGTTGAAACCACATGTCAACCAAGTTCAGTTCTTCCATTTTTGGCAACAAAAAGTTTGTTAGCATTGAACGATAGCGATCGCCATTCACCGTAACGTTGCGTCCAACAGCATCTTTGAAAAAATACGGTCCAATGATTCCACCAGCGTACAAACCACACCAAACAGTGCATTTTTCGAGATGCATGGGCAGTTTTTGAACGGCTTCTAGTTGCTCTTGACTACAAATGCGACAATTTTGCTTTTTTACGTAGCCATTCAACCAGAAATGAGCCTCATCGCTGAACAAAATTTGTCGATAAAAAAGCGGATTTTCTGCCAACTTTTCTAGGGCCCATTCACTGAAAATTCGACGTTGTGGCAGATCGTTCGGCTTCAGTTCTTGCACGAGCTGTATTTTATACGGTTTTACACCAAGATCTTTGCGTAAGATCTTCCATGTGGTCGAATAACACAAACCCAATTGCTGCGAACGGCGACGAATCGACATTTCACGGTCTTCAGCAACACTCTCAGAAACAGACGCAATATTCTCTTCTGTACGCACTGTAC
>NC_079147.1:97471899-97577001 GCF_945859685.1 Eupeodes corollae
TCCCTCACTATTATTAGCATTTATTTCAAATGCGGCTCCACCAACGAAAACATCCGAAACGACTTGGGAATCCTCAACAACGTTCCTGAAACGTACTACCTACGGACTTATTGGAGGCGAATTCAACGCTCGCCACCATCAATGGCAGGATACAAATATCAGTATCGAAGGGAAAGCTATACTGAACTGGTTGGACGATCATGTTGATGAACATTCTTTGGTGTTAGTGTCTCAGCCAAAGCCAACATTCCCTTGAACTCCATCAACTCTTGATTTCTTTCTGTCAAGTTTAAATTTTGTTTTTGTCATTCCAGACATCTGCAACTTTACGTGTTCAACTGTCCCAAGCCACGATGCAGTAATCCTGTCCATAAAACTCAGCCAACCAGCCATTTCAGCAGCAAGACCTCAAGCGGACTTCATCGACTACAAGAGACGAAATTTCGAGAGATTGCAGTTGGACATCAGAGAAAACCAAGTGCTTCCACCAGCGAACCGAAACCTACAGGACAACGAAATTGATGAGGCTGTCGAGTCCATGGAATCAACCATTACAATTGCACTTGATGCCCAAAAAATCAACGAAAGACAGATACCAACATCTCCCGGAATATGTTCAAAACCTATACTCCCACCGACAAAGGCTGAGAAAGCGCCTCCAGAGAATCCATCAGAGGGAACTCAACATGGTGAACCCTGAATACCGAACTGTCAAGAGCGAACTGGAATGTTTGAACATCATGTTCCAAAACTCCATCCGACACCACAACGATATCTCCTTCAAAAAGAGATTGAGGGAGATAAAACCGGGACCAAACGCCTTCAAGGAAATAAACCGCCTCATCGGTAGGAGAAAACCATTGCCGGAAGTCATGATGAGCAACAACACCGAGCTAACTTCAACGAATGACAAAGTGAAAGCTTTTGCCAAACACTTTGAACAAAGTTTCACTCCAAAACCATCAACGGGCCAAGCCTTCCTCAACGAAGTAGAAACCTCCATCCAGTTGATTCAACAGCCAAACATTGAAGTTCAATTTGACGACAACTGCAAAGCCGATAAGCCAGCTAATACCCATAAATTCTGCAATCCTGAGGAGATAGCTGAGATCATTAACAACTTGAAGCCGAAGAAGTCAACTGGATTGGACGGGATTTCCAACTATATCCTAAAAAGACTTTCTCAAGTTTTTTTTGATAATCTTGACTATTATCATAAATAACTGCATCAACAACGGCTAACTTCAACGAATGACAAAGTGGAAGCTTTTGCCAAACACTTTAAACAGAGTTTCACTCCAAAACCATCAACGGACCAAGCCTTCCTCAACGAAGTAGAAACCTCCATCCTGTTGATTCAACAGCCAAACATTGAAGTTCAATTTGATGACAACTGTAAAGCCGATGAACCAGCTAATACCCATAAATTCTGCAATCCTGAGGAGATAGCTGAGATCATTAACAACTTGAAGCCGAAGAAGTCAACTGGAATGGACGGGATTTCCAACTATATCCTAAAAAGACTTCCTCAAGTTTTTTTTGATAATCTTGAATATTATCATAAATAACTGCATCAACAACAGCTACTTTCCAAAAAAGTGGAAGACAGCCAAAGTAGTGGCAATTCCAAAGAAAGGCAGTACCAATATTATCTCTAACTACAGGCCTGTCTCACTCCTCAACAACATCAGCAAAATTCTGGAAGAAGTCATTTTAAGGAGACTGAAGAAATTCTGCAACGAAAATAGCATCATCCCCGACATGCAGTTTGGATTCCGACAGGCTCACTCAACGATCCATCCACTTCTTAAGTTTCAGTCCGACGTCACCGCTGCTCTCAATAGCCACCGAGCCACAGTTGGATGCTTTCTGGATGTCGAGAAAGCTTTCGACAGCGTATGGATTGAGGCCCTCATCCATAAGCTAAAAATTTTGAATATCCCACAGACAATAATTAAAATGTTGTTTCCTTTTCTTTCTTTCAGAACCTTCTTCGTAGAAATAGATAGTTGCAAGTCAACGATTAGAGACATAAAGGCTGGAATCGCCCAAGGATCGAAACTTGGACCGTTCCTCTACAGCCTGATGACATCTGACCAGCCAGTGCCAACGGATTGTGAGAACCTGCTGTTTGCGGATGACTCACTCACCTATTCGTCCTCCATGTTTCCTACGATCGCAGCCCGAAGAGTAGAAGCACATATAAGCAGACTTTACGAGTACTACCGGAAGTGGGGAATAAGGATAAATACCTCCAATTCGGAACTGACTGGTATGCTTCCGGAGACCGGAGATATGGTTCACTATATCAAAAACTGCAATGGCAAGACTTAATGTCTTCGAGAGCAAGATACTAAGGATATGCACCGATCTACAATCGTAGAGTCTACGAAGAAGCTGAAATCAATCTACTTGACCAATTCCTTGCACAGGCAGCAAGGAAGATAATCACCAAAGTCGCCAGCCACCCAAACCAATTAATGAGAAGGATGACCAATCAGAAACGACACCCGGACCCGAGATACCTTTGTGGTATGGATATCTTGGACAAACTCCCCACTGACGACGAAATCTCCTCTAAGGGTCTTAAAAAGCAACACTTTGGTCCCTAAAGAGAGGACTTTACCACTCAATTACTTTCTTAGTCCAAAGTAACAGCGGTTAGCAAGAGTTACCCTGCGTTTGATCTCAGCGCTGGTGTTGTTTTCTGCGTTTACAGCGGAGCCTAGGTAGAGAAAGTAATTGACTACCTCAAAGTTACGTCTGTCGATTGTGACGTTTTGACCAAGACGTCGCGTTGGTGTTATATGTCCTTTCTAGACGACAGCATGTACTTTGTTTTGCCCTCATTAACCGTTGAACCCATTTTTGCCGCCTCTGCCTCAATACTCACAAAAGCCCCATTGACATCACGCTGAGTTCTTCCAAATATGTCAATGTCATCAGCATATGCCAGTAATTGGACAGACTTTTGAAAGATAGTGCCTCTAGTGTTGACGTGTAAGCTCTGCACTATTCTTTCAAGCACGATGTAAAAAAAAATCACATGACAGTGCATCACCTTGTCTAAAACCTTTTTTGACATCGAAAGGTTCTGTTAAGTTGTTTCCAACCTTTATGGAGCAGCGTGAATTCTCCATGGTCATCCTGCACAAACGGACGAGTTTGGTAGGGATGCCAAAACCAGACATGGCTCTATACAGCTCGTCCCTGTAGATGCTGTCATATGCGGCCTTGAAATCGATGAAAAGATGCGGTGGGTGTCGATTTGGTGTTCTTGGGTTTTTTTCCAGGATCTGCCGTAATGTGAATATTTGATCAACTGTGGACTTTCCTGGGCTAAAACCACACTGATAAGGACCTATCAGGTTGTTGACGATGGGCTTTAGACGTTCACATATTATGGCAGAGATGATTTTATAGATGATGTTAAGTAGACTGATTCCTCTATAGTTGGTGCAGTTTAGAGGGTCTCCTTTTTTCAGGATCGGGCAAACAATACTGAGGTTCCATTCATCGGGCATGCTTTCTTCTGACCATATCTTACAGATAAGTTGGTGCATGCTCCTAACTCATTTATCTCCAGCTGCTTTAGAGAGCTCGGCATTCAAGCCATCCACTCCCGCGGCTGTATTAGGCTTCAGCTTAGATATGGCAATCTTTACTTCGTCTAAGTCGTGAGGACGGAATTATTGGCTTTCGTGGTCTATGTTGAATGGATCATCCTGCCTGACAGCGGAATTCAGTTCGTCGTCGCCGTTATTCAGTCTGCAGAAGTGGTCCTTCCATATCCTCAGCATTGACTGCGGTTCCACTATGATGTTCCCACTTTCGTCTTTGCAGCCTTCGGTTTTAGGTTTATGTACCTGTGAATTTCGTTTCACCAGTGCATAAATCTTTCGAACCTCATTCCTGCTTTTATACCTCTCAACAACTTCGACCACACGCTTCTCGTGCCCTCTCTTTTTCCTTCTGAGAAGTAGGTGTTAATCTCGCCTCTTCTGCTCATGAGCTCACGAGCAGCTTTCATCCTTTTCTGCAGGACGAGAGCTGCTCGTCCTGCATACAGTAAATAATTAGGTTTAAAATAAGTAATTTCTGTAGTTTTTATATTTTACTCTTTTTCAAGGCAGGTTGAACACTTTTTATGGGAGATTTAATGCTGTAAACGTAGGGCACGCTTCGAAACCTAAGAACTTTTAAATTTAATTGCGCTGGTAATTTTTTTCAAATATGCAGTAAATTTTGTCTTCTAAAAATTTCGAGCTGTTAAGACATGGAACTCAATTAATAAACTATAACCTAGAACCGTTTTAAAATATAATTCCTATTCCCAAAATGTTCAATATCATTTTCCGGTGATGTTTTTGAATAATAACCTACTTAGTTGTTTGACTTTTATACAATCTATGCTTACCTATTTTTCAAATACGTTTAGGTTTAAATTTAATGTAGGCGTATATGTATTAGGAAATAACTCCACCTCTTGTAATTTAACCATATAATAAATACCCCGAAATACGAGCTGAAAGTTAATATCTACCATTGGCTGATCTTTGTCACAAAATGCTTTTCAATTTCATTCACGTTTATCTCTCTTATTTACCATTCAAAAAACGTACCTTCTGTTGCAAAGTGTACAGCTTCAATTTTTATCCGATAATACCAAAAATACTGAAACGCCTGCTCCTGCTCGTACTTCAAATCCCCTGCTTCCATCCCTTCCCTTCCAAAAACCAATAAGCACGAAAATATTGTTCTCCTATTTAACAGCAATCACTGATACCATTTATCAAACCATAAAGCACAAACTGTTCGCCAATTTATGGTCAACGGGAGATGTAATCACAACCAGTAACAAATTCTCTTAACATTGTATAAATGTATACTTGTACATTGGAATTTTACAATATTGTATATTCGTAATGGAATTGCGGGACTAAAAGCTGAAGCTGAAACTGGAGAATGGGTTATACGGGACTGATATAGGTATGCCGCATTCTATAGTATATGGAGGACGAGGACTCATCCCTTTTTTGAAATTCAGGGCAAATTAGATAAATCACTGTAGATAACCAGAATCGAAGTATTATCCTCATTTTTCTCATTGCTCTTCGGTGTTCAGTGTTCTGTTCGATAGCATTGATAAAATGAAATGGAACCCAGCTGACAAGAATTCCCCATTCCCATTTCCATTCCGAAACCAAATAACTGAGCAACAAACAAACAAATCGAAAAAGTATCACAGCAGAACTGGGAGTCCTTTTGAAAGGACGAAAAGAATCGAACCATCAGCAGCACCAAAAGAAGAAGAATAAGAACTCTTCTTTTTCGGTGTATCAGTATCAATTCTTGTGCGAGAGAAATGTTTTGTTTACCTCAAATCAATTTCAACGTTTTGATTATTAATGGAAATATTATTCAAATTTCAAATTCAATTTCAAAAATTCAACATTTTCCTCTTCAGTGCTTTGTTCGTCTGTTTTGTGAGGACTCCACAATGGAACCAAAGACACGACTCCGATGCCGATCCGGAACAAACTCAGGAACGGAGGAGACTTACGTTACGTTGTCATATCGTCATTCGTCGACGACGAAGACGTTCTAGATGTCGTCATTTTTGTGCGTTGATGTATGTGTACTGTGTGCTTTCGAGCTTCAAGCCCGCTTATTGGGTGTAAAACAAATGTCAGACATTAATGTGACGTGCTATCATGCTTCATGATTTGTTACCAAGGTTGCGAAACGGTTTATCTCCAATTCTCTTTGGAATACAGTTCACTCGATAAGATAATTCTTATTATTATTGAATGGTTTATACCTTCTATAAGGACGAACAAACAAACACAAAATAAGACAAAGTACTAGGACTGAGATTGACGACGAAGACGTCGCCGTACGTCGCGTCGTCGACGCCGCCGCCACCGGGAGTTATTGTGTTAAGAGAATTAATTTTCTGCGAAGATTTATCTGCCATTTTGCGAAAGTATATATAGATTGTATGTATGTATATTAATTTGTACTCAATTGAAAAATTTTCAATAACAAATTTTGTTCTAAAATTAAATGTACTCGTATTGTTTTATTTATAGATAAGTTATTTAAAAATAATATACCTACTCTCTATGCATACAAACGAGGAATTGTTTGTAGAACTTTCTATTGATGGAGATTGTTTTCTAACCCCAGTGGAAAGTTAGGGGGCAGCAACCTAGAGATGGGGGGAAAAATGTTTCCACTAAGGTACCTCTTCTTTCATCTAGAAGGCAGCGGAGGAATTCCTGAGATGAAATCGACGGTGCTGTCTATAGTTTCAGTAAATCTGAACTACTAAGTGAACACGTTATAGGGCTTCTACAGCTTATTCGGAGCCCAGGCCTATAAGGAGCGGTTTATCCGGCTTTATCCGTCTTTGGAGTTTAACTAAGGATTTGGCCCTCGAGATTAGGTGTTGTGCCGTAGCGTCGGGGTGACTTCCTACCACGTACTAAATACCTTGGTTGCGAAGCACCAACAAGCCTCTGATACGGATGGATTCACTATTGACAACCCACGCAAACAAAATAAGGACAACGAACTTCGGATCTGTACTTGCAATGTTAGGTCCCTTAACAGACCACGTGCAGCTGAACAATTAGCGGAAGCCCTAAACTGCTGCAAGGCAGATATTACCGCCATCCAAGAAGTGCGATGGGATGGACCGGGCAAACGCAAACTAAAAGACTGCGATATATACTACGGCGACTGTTACCGAGAACAAAGACAGCGTCTATTTGGGTGTGGATTTTTTTGTTGAAACTAGACACAGGCAAAAAGTCTTCAGTTTCAACAGTATGATCGAGTGCATCACGACAATTCGCATCAAAGCTAAATTCGCCTAACATGTGCGCATGCCTCGACAAAAGAGAAAGCTTGGGAGACCCAGCTTGCTCGACACTACCTCTGACAACGTATTCAGACTGATTGATTTCGCAGCGGCGAAAGACGTTCTTGTACTTAATACGAAGATCACACATCTTGATATCCACAAGGGAACATGGAAATCATATTTGGTCAATTAACTGTCAACCAGATTGACCACATTGCGAACGACGACAGAACATTCCGACGAGCCAACATTGACGCGGATCACTACTTCGGTGTAGCCAAGGCACGGCTATCGATATCACTATCCAAGCCATAACAAGGAAGCACTGTGAGACTCAACGTTAGACGGCTACATTCAAAGGAGACAGCCATATCATTTTCCGATCGAGTCTCTAAAAACCTCTAAAGACCTATGCTGCCTACATTAAGCATTGAAAACGAGATTGTCATTGGAGGGAAGAGCTCCAGATTGTTAGGCGGAAAAAAAGGGAGCATGAGAATCGCACTATCTAGAAGATGGAGGTTCATAAATTTTAGGAAAAGTTAAGGAACACCATAGTAGAAACGCAGTCTATAATGAGAATATGAAAAGACCACATCTCCAATTTATGTAACTGCGATGACGATTCGAATTCCGCTGTAAGGAAGAAAGAACCACTCGATCTAGGCCACGCAGGTCAACAATTCCGTCTACCCGATCTAGACGAAGTGAAGATAGGCGATGACTTGATATGGAGCATGCACCAACTCATCTGCAAAATATGGTCGAACAAAAACATAAGAAAGTAGACCCTCTAAATTGAGGCATCAGTCTCCTGAACATTGCATATAAGATCCTTTCTCCCGTTTTGTGTGAACCTCTGAAGACGTTCGTCAATAACCTGATAGGTTCTTATCAGTGTGGCTTCAGACCAGAAAAGTCAACCATTGACCAAATATTCACATAAACCCAGGAACATCAAATTGATGCACACATCTCTTTATCGATTTTAAAGCCTCGTATCACAGCATCTATAGGGAAGAGCTTGCCTAGTTTTGGCATCCCTGTCAAACTTATCAGCTAATGCAGAATGACGATGGAGAATGACCTCTCTATTGAAGTCGGAAAATATTTTACAGATGCATTTGACATCAAAAAAAGTTTTGGACACACTGTTATGCATTTTCTTCAACATCGTTCTAGAAAGAATTATGCACAATCTTCCAAAGGTCCATCCAATTACTCGGATACACAGATGATATTGACATAATTGGAAGATCAAAGCGTGATGTCAGTGGAGCGTTTTTGAGCATTGCGACGGAAGCGGGGAAGATGGGGTAAGTATTCAATGAGGAAGACGAAGTATATGCTGTTAAAAAAGGACATTGAACGACAACTTCACTATTGCCAGCTATAACTTTGAGGAGGTTGAGGACTTTGTCTACGAGTACCTGGGCACCGCTATTGATTCAGATAGCAAAACTGGCTCTGAAATCAAACGAAGAATAAATCATGCAAATCCCTTCTTCTTTGGATTTAGAATTCAATTGAATGATAAAGTCCTATCTGGAACTTTTAAAGTCACCTTTTATTAGACACTCATCATCCCGGTTCTCATTTATGACGCTGAGACCTGGACTCTGTCAAAGAAAGATGATAGCGTCTTATTAATTAGGATGATTCGAGAGAAAAATTCTTCGGGTTATTTTTGGTCCGTCTGCAAAGATGGAGAATGTAGGAGAAGATAATAACGACGAACTGTACAGGCTATACAGGCTATATAGGCTATAAAAGTGGAACGACTTTGATGGCTTGGTCATGAAGAGCGACGGCGCAGTAGAGGAAGACCGTGACTCCCATGGTGCACGCAGGTAAGTGAAGACCCCAACCAATTTGGTGTGCGAAATTGGAGGTCGTTAGCTAGGGACCGAGCTGGCTGGAGACGCAAGTTTGTTAAGGCCCAAGTCCGCCCAGACTGTAGGGCCACCTAAAGCAAGTAAAATTTTAATTAAAATATTGAAATCGAGTGAAGTGCTAAAGAAAATAGGATCGCAACAATTGCCTAATATTATCGAGTTCTGGCGATATTGTCTCGTTTTAAGAACCATTGGCAATCGCAACGGGAACAAATACCACTAAAACCCCTTCAAAATCAAATGGGGTGGCGCAACAGTCCGTTGTGAACCAGGGTCTAGTGACTTACAACTCTCAACCATTCCTGTGTGCGAGTATTGTTGTCAGGAATGGAAGGGACCTACAATTTAAGGCCGAATCCGAACGGCTAGTTTGATAAAGCACTGTTCATAACAAGATTTACTCTTAAAGAATTTCCAAGTCCTCGCAAAGGGTAGTACCCGTGAAAAAAAAACTTTAGATGCCATAGGCAGGGTTTGAACCCAAGACCTCTGGTATAACAGTCCAAAGAATTTATCATCACGCCACGAGTACTACAACGATAAAATTAACCTTTAAACTTAAACTTTTCATCTAATGGCTTAACGCTTCGGTGTGTCACTTTTAGGCCTGGCATTAAGGATTAGGGCGGTCATTTTAAGTGAAACTTCTTTTTTCATTAAACTAATATTATGGCAAAATAAATAAAACAACAATGAATACAAAATAATATAATAGCTCTTGTCTCATGGCAATTTATTTTTGCAATAGAACTTATAACCCGAATAGGTATTCGGACTTTGCAACCCACCTTGGTGAAAAATAAGTCCCAACTGCATTTTGGGTATTATGTCCCTCTTAGGTCCCTTATTAAGCGCCACTTGCTTCGCGATCTTCCTCTTTTGCGCTGTCCAGCGGGTGTGGATTTGAACACTTTCCGGTTGGGAATATTGGTTTCCAGGACGGGGTTATAATGAGGGCTTTATACGACACTTTGGTCCCTCGAGAGAGGGCCTTGCTATTCAATTGCTTACGCAACCTAAAGAAAAAGCGGTAAGTAAGAATAATTCTTCGTTTAACGGAAGCGCTGGTGTTATTTTCTGTGTTCATAAGGGAGTCTAGGTAGATAAAGTCCCTAACTACCACAAAACTATGTACATATGTTCCTAAAATATTTACCTCCGACATTCACTTAATATATTTCTGACAATTTAAAAAGCTGAGCTAATCTTTCCAAATGTTGTACCTACGTTTCTTTCGACAAGAGTTTTAATTTATGAAATTTTAATTCCCATATTTTACACAGTTATATAGACATAACCATCTTTTTAAGAAATCTTCATAACCCAGGAGTTGCTATTAGAGTCAGGAGGTGGAAACCTACAAAAATAAAAAAAGTAAAAGAAAAAGAATGAAGAAAATAAAAACAATTTCCATCATTTTAATCCTTCAAGTTACTTGTTCCATCCACAGCTAAAGTCGAACTTGTTTCCTTAATCCAATTCTTTTGTCTTTCCTGTTATGCTCAAAATGTACGGACACCTAAATGAAATGCAGAAATAAAACTCAAGTGCTGTTGTGCCATAGCCATTGTTGTCTTGTACCTATAGATAGGTACGATAGGATAGCCTTATAGCCTCTCGGTTATTGTTGTTGGCAATCGAGCCGTTTTGTTTCCCGTTGAATTGCTTGTTTGCCACCAAGTGAGCCAGATGGACAGCAGAAAAGTTCCACATTTATATATGTAGCTAGAATAGTTTGGAGCTGTTGTTATACGTTTACAGAGCTCCTTCACAGGACACTCGCTTGCTGATGATCGAGAAAACGTTTCCAGGACAAACAATAAAAAAAAATCAACATTCCCTCCTTTAGATAGGTACCTACTTTCGGTACGTCCAGTACTGGACAAGTGCACAAGTTTTCTTCTTCGTCTTCAATTTTATATATATGTGTGTGTGTATATATTTTTTCTGTTTTCTAGTTCTGACGCTCGCAAGCAGCAGACACTTTAGAACTTTTTCTTCATTCCTAATTTTTGCACACCGAACGAAAAGTAAATTGCACGCTATAACAATAACGGAACACAACAGAGTGCAGCTTCAATTGTACAAAAAATAGATACAGCTTCAAAAAGTATCTATAGGATAAACGTCCGTATTAGAGGAGTACAGCTGTAATCCTATGCAAATTGCAATAGAAATGATTTCCCCGAGTTTTAACTCCATGATTTCGCTTTTGTTTTTGCTTCCTTACATTAAGGTCCTTGCCTACCTACGAGCTGATGTTGCTATTCCTGTATAGTATATACTCTTCCCAAATGTAACTTAAGCTTAAGGATTTTATTTAAAGTTTAATTGCGTTTACATTGAGCAATCAGGATGCAACTAGACTAGCAGAGCAGTTGCATTATATGTACGACAGCATATAGTAAAAGGAACATACATTTGGAGAAAATGCGGAGTGATATGGAATGTGGTGGACTACGACGGCAACTACGAGCGACGTGGAAGTAGAAGTTCTTGAGAATGTGTACTGTACATTTATTTTTACTGATTTAGAAACAAGATACAGAAGTACATTGGATAACAAAGTAAAATATTTTATTAAGATTGCCAGATTAAGGATCCTTCACTATCTAGTTGGAATATAAAAACCAGGCACATATTATATTATCCAGCTTAGGCATAAACGAAGAATATCAATTTGTGTGGCATTTTTATGAAAAACTCTTTGGAAATACCTTAATTTGCTTTAATTAATGTTTAAATTTGTTCACTTAATATTTAATCTCAAATAAGAGGTGAATCTAATGAAGAATTTTTAAGTTCTACTACTTATGATCTATGAAGAAAAGGAACAGAAATGATAGCTTATTTCTTTGGCATAATAATTTATGATATTAATACAAGTGAACCACGCACTTAAATGTTGCATTCATTTCTGTCCAATTTCTCTTGTATTTATATTTATCTTACTAATATATGTGGCTTAAAATCTACCTCACAACTATGATCATATAAAAACTTACATTCTTAGAAAAAATAGTAAATCAACGAATAAAAGAATTTGTTGTCTCAAAAAACAAAACTGGGAACAAGTTTAGAAACTCAACCAACACAAAACCAGTAGTTGAAAGCAAAAAAGTAACGGTCGATAACATTACTAAAAAATTAAAAAGAGGCTGGGATGCGACCCACACTGATAACTTCCCATCCCGTCTGTCGATTTGTCTTGCTTAAAAGTTTGTCTTTATGTACTCGTATCAATTTTTACCAAATTTGCGTACTCTTTTTGTAGATTTTATTTTTTATATGAAAAAAACGGACTGTTGGATTTTTATATTAAAATTACTGAATATCGAAAACAATATTTTTTGTGAAATAAAATAAGTTTCAAGCCAATATTTTTAAGTTTTGAAAAGCTGTTTGAGCCGAAAGTAAATTTTTACCAAGTAAAACTTGGTATTGTTTTATTTTAGAGTTTTATTTTTTGTAAAAAAAACTGTCAATTCGATTTTTTAAAAATTTTACCAACAATATTTCTTATGAGATAAAATTACTTTAAAGCCAATACTTAAAATTTTTAAAGAGATATTTGAGTCGAAAATCAATTTTTACCAACTTTTATACATTTTTTTTAGGTTTTTATTTTTTGTAAAAAAATTGTCAATTCGATTTTTTTCAAACTTTAATTGAATGTTGACAGCAAGATTTTTTGAAAGATAAAAGTAAATTAAAGCCAATATCTCAAAGTTTTGAAAAGATATTTGAGTCGAAAATCAATTTTTACCAACTTTTATAATTTTTTTTTTTAGGTTTTAATTTTATGTAAAAAAAACTGTCAATTCGATTTTTTTCAAACTTTAACTGAATGTTGACAACAAGATTTTTTAAAAGATAAAAGTAAATAAAAGCCAATATCTCAAAGTTTTGAAAAGATATTTGAGTCGAAAATCAATTTTTACCAACTTTTATAAATTTTTTGTTTAGGTTTTTATTTTTTGTAAAAAAAACTGTTAATTCGATTTTTTTCAAACTTTAATTGTATGTTGACAACAAAATTTTTTGAAAGATAAAAGTAAATTAAAGCCAATATCTCAAAGTTTTGAAAAGATATTCGAGTCGAAAATCAATTTTTACCAACTTTTATAAATTTTTTTTTTAGGTTTTTATTTTTTGTAAAAAAAACTGTCAATTCGATTTTTCTCAAAATTTTTCAGAATGTTGAAAACAATATTTCTTATAAGATAAAATAAAATTGAAGCCTTAATTTCAAGTTTTTGAAAAGATATTTGAATCGATATTCAATTTTTACGAACTTTGAATAATGTTTTTTTTTTAGATTTTTATTTTTTATAAAAAAACTGTCAATTAGATTTTTCTCAAAATCTTATCAGATGTCAAAAACATTATTCTTCGTTGCACAAAATTGTTTTAGAGATAAAATCATATTTCAGTCGTAAAATTTTGGAGGTGACAAATTTTTTTTTTCAGTTTTATTGATTTAAAAAAAAACCGTTATATTGATTTTTTTCAAAAAATATACCTGTTTGGTATCACGTTACAATCTATTATATAAAATTTAATTCAAGTCTTTAGCGTTTTTGGTTCGTAAGATATTTAGGGTTAACCAAAAGTTTCACCATTTTTTCAAACTGCTATAGTAAAAAAACCACCCACGCAATTTTGTTGAGAGCCCTTTCTGCATCTTTCTGCCTTATTATCTGTATAACAAAATCTATTTGAAGTCGATATCTCTTCTGGTTCTTGAGCTATGGACAACGAAAAAAACGTCGCGAACGTACGGACGTACGGACGTACGGACGTACGGACATACGGACGTACGGACGTACGGACGTACAAACGTACGTACACACGCACGCACAGACATCTTTCTAAAAATCTTTTATTTCGACTCTAGGGACCTTGAAACGTCGAGAAATGTCAAAATTTTCAATTTGACAAATCGGACCCATTACAATAACTTCCTATGGGAAGTTAAAAAATCAACCGGGAAAAGCAATTGCACTAAGCAAAAGTGATGAAAATAAATCCTATTCCCAGATTGTAAAAAATTTGCGGAAGAATGAGGAAACTTCTATAAAAGAAATGCTGGAACTCATCCTGAAAAGGATTGACCAACAAGATTTAAACATAAAACAGCTAAGCGAAGAAGTCGCTCTTAAAAAGCAATGATGGACAGAACACTCAAAATCGCAACATGGAATGCAAACGGTCTCTTACAGCATGTATCAGAATTAAACATCTTTTTAGACATAGAGCATATAGACATTTGTTTGGTGTCCGAAACCCACCTCGCTATTGAACAAAATCTTGATAATAAATTACCAAACTATACATGTTATCACGCTCCGCACCCAGCTGACAAAGCTAGGGGAGGATCAGCAATACTTATAAAAAAGTGCTTAACACACTTTGAAGAATCAAAGTTTACTAAAGAAAACATGCAAGTAACAATAATTAGTATTGGTATAAAAAAGAAAGAATTCAAAATAGCAGCTATATACTGCCCTCCGAGGCGCTCTCCAACTGAAGAAGACTATGCAGAACTCCTACATTTGTTAGGACATAACTTCCTTGTTGGTGGCGACTTCAATGCTAAACACACCCAATGGGGATCTAAGCTCATAACAACAAAAGGTAAACGGCTATACCAAGCAGGCCGAAAATACAACTGCGAATTTTATTCTTCTGGTTCGCCAACATATTGGCCATCTGATACTAACAAAATACCAGACCTTATTGACTTTTTCGTAGTTAAAGGTATTAAACGAAATCATATAAGTGTCGAAGGTAATTACGATTTATCATCAGATCATACTCCAGTAATTTTATCACTGAGCGAAACAGAAATAATAAAAAAAGTAATCCCAAGCTCGTGAATAACAGAACAAACTGGAACGAATTCAGAGACAAACTTGAAAATTTTATAAACCTAAGATCCCCTATGCAAACAATTGAACAAATTGATCATGAAGTAGAACAATTTATTGCTGATGTGCAGCAGGCTGCAGAAGAAAGTACTCAAACTATTTCGAATGCGAGAGAAAAAGAAATAAAATATCCTATCGAAATAAAGGAGTTGATATTGGAAAAAAGAAGAGCTAGAAGAAAATGGCAATCCACGAGATTCCCAGATGATAAGGTAGTTTTTAACCGTCTTAACAACGAATTAAAAAAAAGAATCTGTGAGTTTAAAAATGATTCACTAAGTAGATTCCTGAAAAGTCTGACGACGGATGCTTCTACAGAATACTCCTTATGGAAAGCAACTAAGCGCCTATAAAAAGACCTCAAACACAAAACCCGCCGATAAAATCTCAAGATGGTAAATGGATCGGAAACCCGAAACAAAAGGCTGATCTCTTTGCTGAACATCTCGCGAATGTTTTCAAGCCATTCCCAGCAAGCACAGCTACAGATCCCTTACAGTTTGTTGACAGAAACGACGAATGTGAAATACCCTTTGTCACGCTCAAAGAAGTAAGAAGCATGTGTCAACATAAGTTGTCAAACAAAAAATCACCAGGGTACGATCTTATAACTGCTCAGGTTCTGAAAGAAATGCCTCTTATAGCCTTCAAGAAACTCCAATTTTTAATAAACGCATGCCTTAAACTAAGATATGTGCCACATCATTGGAAAATTGCGGAAGTCATTGTTATACCTAAACAAGGTAAGCCACCAAAAGAAGTTACATCTTACAGACCAATATCGCTTATACCAATCATGGCAAAAGTTTTTGAAAAACTGCTACTTAAAAGGCTTATCAAAATAATTGAAGAAAGAAGACTAATTCCGAGCCATCAGTTTGGATTTAGAAATAAACATTCCACGATAGACCAAGTGCATCGAATTACGGATGTTGTGGAAAAGGCACTTGAAGAAAAACAAGTATGCTCGTCTGTATTCTTAGATGTTGCTCAAGCTTTTGACAAGGTTTGGCACTTGGGACTTGAGTACAAACTGCATAGGGACTTCCCCAGGCAGTACTACGAAATACTGAAATCCTACGTTACGAACCGACTCTTTAGAGTACGGTACGACCAAAATTACTCGGAACTTAAGAAAATTTGAAGCCGGTGTACCACAAGGAAGTGTCCTAGGACCAACCCTGTATCTGTTATATACAAGGGATATTCCAGTGGACATCAACGCTATCATGGCCACCTTTGCTGATGATACTGCAATATTGGTGCCAGATAAATCCGTTACGAAGGCTACACAAAAATTGCAAAATGCAGTCGATAAAGTTAGTGATTGGACGCACAAATGGCGTATCAAATTAAACGAAACAAAATCGACGCATATAAACTTTACAAACAAAAACATAAACAATGTTCCAATTTTTATAAACAGTACAGAAGTACCTTACTCCAATACCGCCAAATACCTTGGAATGAATTTGGATGCAAAGCTTAAATGGAAAGAACACATCAAAAAGAAAAGAGAAGAACTAAACTTGAAGTACAGAAAAATGTTCTGGTTAATAGGAAAGAACTCTGACCTATCTATCCAGAACAAACTAATGTTATATAAGCAAGTATTGAAACTCGTTTGGACATATGGCATCCAACTATGGGCTGTACAAAGAAAACAAATGCTGAACCCATCCAAAAATTCCAAAGCAAGGTCCTTCGTGGAATAATAAATGCCCCTTGGTATATAAGAAATAGCGATCTACATCGTGACCTTCAAATTGAAATGGTTACAGAAGTGGTTAAGAAACACGCTGTATCACACAATCAGCGACTGCAAAGTCATACTAACTCTACTACATACTAAATGGAGACCGTATTAAATGTACGAGACAACGTTCGGAGATTAAGAAGAACCAAGCCTCATGAGCTGATGGGATAAAAGCTACGGGAAAGTGTTATAACCTTAAACTTCCCCCAATGCGATTTAAAAATTAAGAAATAAAAATCATTTGTCGATCTTTCATAGATTGGTCCTGATTCACCGGTGGTTTTAGTGCGGTAAGAGTCCCACACTACTCGGTACCGATTCTTACCGAGTGTCTTTTGAAGATTTCCATCGGATATAAAAAAAAAAAAAAAAAAAAAAAAAAAAAACGGATTTATTTATCACTCAAATAAAAGTTTAAAAAATAAGGTCTATTGGACCTGCGAACTTAACGAAACTCACATCTGTCGGGGAGTCGGGAGTCTGCATATAAAAAACACGTGTTGAAATGTAATTCATCTGTCTAAAATAAAGGAAAGTCAACTTGTGATGCACCATCTCAAATAGTGTTAAACACGAAAGTAGAAACCCCATCAGAATGTAGGGTCTATTTACCTCCTGATGTCGCTCAGAAAAGAAAAATCGCTCGTGTTAGACGTCAAAACGAGAGAGAACCTACTGATCTAAGCGACATAAATGTACCGCAACGACTACGGTAATTCCCAACAAAAATGAAATGCAAATTATAAAAACAAATCTTGTCTTCGTCTGTAGAAACTAATTTATATTATGTACATATTTTTTGTTCGTCAATATTGTTTATGTCTTATAAATTTTTTTAAATATATTTTAATCTACTAGTAAATGATTCTTATTATTTTTGTCTTCAAGGTACGTTGATGGGAAGCTTTTTGTCCTTTCTGAAAAAGATTATACGAGGGAAACAAACTTCTAATTTTAGGAACAACAGAGAGTCTAAACCTTCTCTGCTCTTTTGTTGATGGATGGGACGTTTGAAGTAGTGCCATCGATTATGAGGCAACTATTTTCCGTACACTGCATGGTGAAGGATGATATTGTCCCAGTAATATTTTGCATCATGAGTTCAAAATCACGGGCTTCAAACGACGTTTTTTTTTTTGAAATAATTAAATTGTCTGCCGAAAACAAAATAATCCTTAATCCATCAATGATAATTTCAGACTTCGAAAAAGCAAGTTATAAATCAGCACAATCTTTTTTTCCGGAAGCCCAGACTAAAAGCTATTTTTATCATTTAGGCCAAATTGTCTATAGAAAAACTCAAAAAGAAGGTTTTGCCAAGAAATACGGAAGAATGAGAACTTCAGCTTACAAATGCGAATGTTAAAATGTTTGGCGTTTGTCCCAGCACACGAAATTCCTGACTACTTCAATTCAAAGTCGAAAAATTGGAAAATGGTTCGATAAGAAGTATATTGGATCGACAAGATGTAAGCCCTTATTTTCCCCTTCATTTTGGTCTTGTGCTGACCAAATAAAGCAGAACTTACCTAGGACACAAAACAAAGTTAAGTCGTGGCACAGAAGGCTGAAAGTTTTAGTGGGAAGGTCGCACGTACTTTGCCAAGTTAAAAAGATGCACAGAGGAGAAGAAACAAAACTCAGGCGAGAGGTCATAAAGAAATTAAAAACAAATATTGAAGGTTTTGAATGAAAAAGAAGAGAGAAGTCATGTGGGATATTTAAAAAGTCTTGCATACAACTCTCATTCATAGTTTTGTTGGCTATAGATATTTATATTTACATGCATATATAAAACTAATTAATATTCTTGTGTTTTTTGCTTTTTTATATTGAATTTTTTTCTTCATTTTAAGTTCAGAAAATAAATAATTGTTTAACTACCTAAAGAGCTGTGTTTAACTTGAGTATTAACTCTTACAACAAAATCTCGAATCTACAATTTATTCGAGATTTTTATCCTTCGATATTATAACATGCTCCCGATTATATAGAAACTGAATTCCGAATAATTGTTTGATTTGTTTTATGTAACTTCTTTTTACCATAATTAAATTTGTTTTTTTTAAGTAAATGGAAATCTAGAATAAAACTGCAAGGAATTAAAAGATTCTTAGACCCTTCTTTAAAAAAGTTGAAACTAATGGGAGGCGGTGATAAGCTATAGATGTAACCAAGCTTAACAATACACATGCTCAAGAAATAAATGAATGATGCGAGCCACACTGATAACTTCCCATCCCGTCTTTCGATTTGTCCTGCTTAAAGATTTGAAGGTTTTATTATAGAATTATAGAAAATTACCAACAATATTTTGCACATAATGAAACAGATTGATTTCAAAATACATTGTTGTTAACGAGATTCTTTTTTTTTATATAGTTAAGAGGTTATTAATACATTTAACATGTTTAAAGATTAAACACAAAGAGAGATTCAGGAAAATATTGAAGGATTAAAGTGATTAAAGATACCGATTCACATTGGCCTTAAATTTTTAAAGGTTAAAATGATAGGGAAAAACAGAGTTGGGTAAACCATTCCACATTCTCGATGTGCGGTTAAAAAAAGAATCTCTATACTTGACTGTACGTCCGAAACTGAGATAAAGGGTTAACTGATAAGCATTCCTAGAAGTACTTACTTACTTAAGGTGGCATTGCAGTCCGGGTGGACCTGGGCCTCAACCAACCCTAGCTAGCTGTCTCCAGTTTCGCACGCCAAGTTGGTTGAGGTCCTCTTCCACCTGGGTGCGCCACCTGAGTCGCGGTCTTCCTCTACTGCGCCGCCGCCCGTCCCTCGGGATTGGATTCGAAGACCTTCGGGCTGGAGCGTTGATGTACATCCGCTCTACATGACCTAGCCATCTAAGCAGTTGGTCTTTAATTCTGCTAACTAGGTCAGTGTCGCTGTACAGCCCGTACAGTTCGTCGTTATATCTTCTCCTTCATTCTGCATTGATGCGTACGGGACCAAAAATCACCCGAAGAATTATTTTCCCAAAACATCCTAAGACGCTCTCATCTTTCTTTGACAGGGTCCAGGCTTCAGCGCCATAAATGAGAACTGGGATGATGAGTGTCTTATAGATGGTGATTTTAGATGCTCGAGACACGACTTTACTTCTCAATTGCCTTTTAAGTCCAAAGAAGCAGCGATTTGCAAGAGTTATTCTTGATTGATTTCAGCGCTGGTGTCGTGGTCTGTGTTAATAGCGGTGCTTAGGTAGACAAAGTCTTGAACTACCTCAAAGTTATAGCTGTCCATGGTGATTTTTGTCCAAGACGTTGTTGTTCAGTGTCCTTTTTTGATAACAGCATATACTTGGTCGTGCCCTCATTGACCACTAAACCCATCTTTTTCGCTTCCGTCACAGTGCTCAAAAACGCTCCACTGACATCACGCTTTGATCTTCCAATTATTTCAATATCATCTGCGTATCCGAGTAATTGGATGCGCTCGCTCACACTGTTGAAACTGAAGACTTTTTGCCTGAGTCTAGTTCCAACAACAAATTTACACCCAAATAGACGCTGTCTTTGTTCTCGGTAGCTGTCGTCGTAGTATATATCGCAGTCTTTTAATTTGCGTTTGCCCGGTATATCCCATCACACTTCTTGGATGGCGGTAATATCTGCCTTGCAACAGTTTAGGGCTTCCGCTAATTGTTCGGCTGCACGTGGTCTGTTAAGGGACCTTACATTCCATGTACAGATCCGAAGTTCGTTGTCCTTATTTCGTTTGCGTGGGTTGTCAACAGTGAATCCGTCTGTATCCGAGGCTTGTTGGTGCTTCGAAACTTAAGGTATTTTTACGTGGCCCGGAAGTCACCCCAACGGCACAACCCCCAACCTGGAGGGCCAGATCCTTAGTATAAATCTAAGGAAGGGGGCCGAATTCCGCTCCTTATAGGCCTGGGCTCCGAATATGTCGAAGAAGCCTTATAAGGTGTTCACTAAGTGGTTCAACCTTACTGTAGACGCCACCGTTGATTCCATCTTGTGAATTCGTCCGCTGCAGCCTGGGTAAGGAGAGGTGACTTATTTTAAAAACCTACCCCCCCCTCTTCCTCCCTTACTGGTTTGCTGCCCCCAACAACTTTCCACTGGGGTTGGAACCTAATCTCCAGTTGAGGTACTAGACACCCGATGTTCACCGCGGGGAGGTGAGAGTAGGAGTTGATAGACAGAGGTGGGTTTTGAGACAAAACCTGTGCTC
The DNA here is from genome assembly GCF_945859685.1 of Eupeodes corollae. NCBI lineage: Eukaryota > Metazoa > Arthropoda > Insecta > Diptera > Syrphidae > Eupeodes > Eupeodes corollae. The sequence continues at coordinate 97,492,567 of NC_079147.1, forward strand.
TTTTTTGGATCCTGTCCAAAATACTTAAACTTGTTTTAAAGGCACCTGCCCAAATATGCGAGTTATATTCAAGTTTGGGACGAATGAAGGCTTTGTAAATTACAGCCAAATCAGAAGGGGTGAACAATTTCTTGTTTCGTCGCTAAGCACCTAGCAGCATTTTTGGCAGTTTCGAATATGTGATCATTCCATAAGAGGTGATCTGTGATATACATACCGAGTACTGAATGCAAGTGCCGCTCATGGAGCGGCATCGGGGATGGGTTACGCTTTTGCGACAGTAGACAGCATTGAGTCTTCGAAGCATTAAATTCTACATGGTTTTTGATTCCCCATTGAACAATGCTGTCAAGATCGGAATTTAATGAGCTTATCATACGCTGCCGTTGGTAGTCCGAATCCGAAGAAGAAGGATGAGAATCTAAAAACGAATATAAAAAGCTAAGGGTACTGTCATCCGCGAAACAATTTAGTGGGCTAGAAGTTTCAGACAAAAGATAATTTATAAAAATAAGGAAGAGTGAAATGAACTATGAGATCACCAGTGGATCTATTGCTACGAAAGCCATATTGTCGGTCATTAAGAAGCTTTCGATATTCGAGATATTTCTTGCGCTAATAATTAATCCGCTTTTCCATGTCCTTGGAAAGAAGGGACGTAAGTGCAAGCGGTCGGTAATTAAAAGATGAGGATGATTCGCCTTTTTTAGGGACAGGCTGTAGAAATGATGTTTTTCATTTGCTCGGAAAGAGATCTGTAAAGTAGGAAAGATGGAAAAATTTATGCTGTGGTTTTGCCAGCGTTGAAGAACATCTCTTCAGAAGAATTAGTGAAATATTATCCGGGCCAGCAGACTTGTGTATGTCACGGTCTTTCAGTACTCTTGCAACTGCAAGAATGCAAAAGAAGATTCGTCCCATAGAATCATTTACGCTCTCATGAACAGGAGGACTCATGACACAAGCAAATTGGCTTTATAAATCAATCAATCAATCAATTTTTTTATAAATGACCAGAAGTTTTTACTACTGTTGGGACATTGTAGTATTTTTTGCCTTAATTTCTGATCATGCAAAAATTTGGTTCGTTGAATATGCCCGTTACAGGTCTTTGTAGCTTGTTTAAACTTATTCCGGTTTTCCTCAGTCGGGTTGGGTTTAAAACAGCGGAAACTTATATCTCTGATCCTAATAACCTCTTTACAGCTCGAATCAAACCATGAGTTCTCTTTGGTTTTAATAGTTTTTACCCTGTTCTGGATAAAATTTCTCATTCCACAAAGAATTAAATTTGTTGTCGTCACTATCGAAGAAGCATAGTGACCAGCTTAAGTTCCTGAATTCATTGAGACCGTCCCAGTTGGCTTTCTCATATTGCCAAACGGTTCTCATAGGAGTTTTTTCTTTAACTGGGTTTTTTAGACATGAGAATTTTGCAGATTCAATACAATGGTCTGATGTGACTAGAGGCGGTAATACACTGATTGTGTATCTATTAGGGTTAGAGGTAAGAAACAAGTCTAGGGTGTTGGCGCATTGACCTGCAACGTCGGGGATTCGAGTTGGCTCATCAACAAGCTGAGTTAATTGATTTGTTCTTAGAATTTTCCAATAAAGATAAACGTGTAAAATGTAATACTTCAAAAATGCTGTCTCCTGTCGTGAAAGCGTAATCCACCTTCTGATACCGTTATCTATGAGTGGCACTTGCATCCAAGAAATTAATCAATTTTCAGTTCTCGATATTACCCACTTTACAAATCACCTCTTATGGAATGATCACATATTCGACATTGCTAAAAATTGTTACAGGTGCTTAGGATTCCTCCGACACGGTGTAAGAAATGTTTCACCCTTTATGAATATGGCTGTAATTTACAAAGCCTTCATTGGTAAAAAGCTTAAATATAATTAGAATATCTGGGCTAGTGCCCAAAAACAAATGTAAATCTCTTGGACAAAATGAAAAATAGCAATAGTCCATTGAGAACATAGTCCATAGACCTATAATGCCTTACAACTATTAAGTCTTAACCACTCAAGGTATCCTTGACGTGATGGTTAGTGCGTAGGAGGTCTTGGGTTCAATCCCTGCCTGTGCCAACTCAAGTTTCTTTTACGGCGCTACCACTTGCAAGGAACTGGTAAATACTCCACCAGTAATTCTTAGCATCAAACAAATCGCTCTATTTATGAATAGTTGAGAGTTGTGAGTCACTAAGCCCTTATTTATTTATTAAATGTAGCTTTTCCGTTTCTAGTTACCTATACAATGCATTTTTACTGGTAAGATTTCAAAACACTGCAGGTATGCATTAGAAGTATAACCACTTTAATATGTTCGTAATACCACATCAAAAGCACCATTTTATCGCAGAAGGTAAAAGGTATAGGAAAATTCAATTTTAAAAGCGGTATAAACATAACCCAGTTAACCTATTTAAATTAGGCTTTTTTGATATTTTGATAATAGGCAAAATATAAACCTCAAACAAAATACAAGCTTCGATGCCACATTTGCCACATTTTCAAACTGATGATGATGATAATGATGATGATGGGTGCGATGTAAATTTAATTTCATTCCCGTTCCCTTCTCATGTTCATGATAAAGTCTTGTCGCTATTAGAATATCTTTACCGTGCGTATCTGTAACGTAGGAATAAAAACAAAACAAAAATATTTTATTCATGTCAGTCGTGTTTTTGAAGAACTTATCTGCTTCTGCTTCAATTATCTTAACAATTAACATAATTCGGGTATTTTTCTTTTCTTTTATTTACTCAACAAAAGTCGCAGATCTTATGTCAATGTCATTGGTATAAATTACAAAGGATAACTGTAACAAATTAGCCTAGCATAAACAATTGAGAGCTGTATAGAATAGGGCGGTGATAGTGGGGCGGCAGGAGCGGCGGCGTTCCTTGATGTTGATGTCATTGAAAAACAAAAATACAATAAAAAAAAGTAAAAACTTCCCAAGAAAAACCAACGAAATTCCAAAGAAAATACTTAGATTCTACTTTATACTTTTTGTTTCTTTCGTAAATTAAAATATGCTAATTTAAGTGACTAGAATACAAAGTTAAACAGAGACAACCATTTATGTACATTAAAACCATGTCAACCCTATGGAACTGTGACATCCTACGAGCTACGACTAAAGCTGAGCATTTGAATGATACAATTTTAAATAAAGTATCATCACATCGAGCGAGAAAGGATCCCCCAACATCGCCATCGCCATCAAGGACATCCAAAATCTCTCTCATACTTGAATTGTATCTGTGTATATGTATGCTTGATTCTGTGCCACATACACACTGCTAGATTAAAACGACTTAAATTGCAATCATTTTGGAAAATAGAGAATTTCTCAACATTTCATGTCCTGTATGGAGTGAGTCCACAACACGAGGAAGAGCCTATGTTTAACCACTTTTCTACCATTTTGGATTAGTTTTGTTTTGTTAATCCTTGTATGCAGTGGATTTTGATTATCCCTTGGTTTTGGATTTGTGTGGATGGTGAAATAATGAATCATTTGGAAACCAAGCTCGTTTTATGATTGCTAATTTGACTAATGGCACTATGGCAGTGTGGTTTCTTGGAACTAATGTTTTTAGGGTTTTATATTTGTTGGCTTAAATCTTCTAGTTATGGAGAAAGTTATTATGAAATTGTGACAGATTTTAATTTGCTTTATGTATGTTGAGTTGTGTTGTGTTGTGTTGTGTTGTGGCGCCACATAATAACCAAATTAAATCTCTTTTTTGTAAACCAACTGCGGACAAAGTGATTTATTTTTTAGATGTGTGCAAAAATTTGGTTGAGGAAGGATTGCCTACATCTTTTTTGGGTAACCGATAGGTGTTTTTTTCTTTCCTGTTTTCAATTTTATTCTTCCTTTTCTTAGCCTAAACTACAGGTTTGGATCCTTTTCAATGGACTTCAACACCACAAACTAAAGTTATGTTCTTTTTGGTTTCTTAAGGATTCCGTCCTTTCCTCCAATTCTCGGCTTGAGAATACCTCCAGTACCTCCAGCACTTCTCTCTTGCTTCTGGACGGTCGGATCCAGATTTTAAATCAGGGGAATATCACACGCTTAACATATAGACGAGTTTTACTCACCGTTTAAAAATGTTCTTTAATGTTCTGTAAAGGAGAGTAACAAAATTTAAATAGCATAATGAATATCTTAACCTTAAAAGGCTAAAAGGACAACTTTAGCCGTTATAAATTATATTAGAATGCTGTTGTCCAGCAAGGAGGGCTTGAAGCTGAAGCTTATCAAAGCTAAGGACATCCCTAGACAACCGAAGGCTCGCATTTGGTTGCCGCTCATGAGCATAAGGCCAAGCAGACAGGACCTGATCCGCGGTCTTCAGAGGCAAAATCCGCTGGTCCCCGTGCACGAATGGGCTGTTGTTTAGGCAGAAGAATCGCAGAAGACCAGCGCCTCTTACCTTCTGAGGATTAGCGAAGAGAGTCTAGAGGCTCTCGAAAAGGTCGAGTATAAACTCAGTTTTGGCACAAGGAATGCCAAAATTAAAATTTTGAAGAGTCGGGGAACAGACACCGACAAAGCTGATAACAACGTCGAGGGTGACGATGTTATAAGTGGAGTCGAGATCCCCAGCGAGTTGCCGGGCCCCAGCTCTGCAGCTAAAAATAGTTAAAAAACGCGCTGAAGGTCATCCAGATTAATCTGAAGCATATCTGAAGATAATCTGAGAGTTTTCCTTAGGGAGGAAAACTTCGACATTGACGTTATCCAAGAACCGTGGATAAACGGCCTCAAGGTGCGAGGCCTCCAAGACAACCAATTCGACATCTTTTGTAAAACCGCAGATCAAGATGAAGGTAATCCCAGAACTTGTGTTCTTCAAGTTCAAGTGGATTCTTTTTCAAATTAATTTCTAGTCAAAAAACCCTCCACCTTATAGAAATCCTAAAAGAACTGACTGGAAGAAATTTAATCAAATTGCGAATTCCAAACTGAATCGTTAGGAGACCTTGAATCAAAGGTGAAAACCTTTGAAACTTCTATAAGTACATTTTTTAGGGTATTAAATATAGCCAATTAATTATCCTTCCTTTTTGGTGGAATGAAGAACTGTCCAGTCTTAGGAAAATGACGAGGACAATTTTCAATATCTGCCACAAACATAAGTTTTACCAACCGTATAAAGACTCTCTTAAAATTAACAAGCAAGCCCTGTCATCAGCCAAAAGACAAGTCTGGACAGAATACTGTCAATAAATCGAAGACATAAAGAACTCCGCAAGGCTCAGCAAAGTTTTATGGAAGGAACATTGTAATCCTTCATTTCTAAAAAGCCTGATGGAAACTGGACAGCCTCTCCATCCGAATCTCTTGATCTACTGATGAAGACGTACTTTCCGGGTTGCGAGAGTGATAACCCCGAATCGCTTGAAACCACAGAGCTAAACGTAGCTCATGTGGAACAAGTCAATTCCGTTATAACCAGAGAAAATATTTTGTGGGCCATCAATACTTTTTCTCCATATAAATCCCCAGGCATGGATGGCATACTGCTAGATATGCTACAAAAGTTGCATGATGTGGCAGCTCCATGGCTGGAACAAATTTTCAAAGGATGTCTCCTTCTCAAACATGTGCCCATGCCGTATAGACAGGTCAAAGTAGTTTTTATCCCGAAATTGGGTAGACGAGGCCACGAATCCGAGAAGGATTTCAGACCAATAAGCTTAACATCTTTTGTGCTTAAAACCTTGGAGCGCATTCTTGATTACCATATTAGAGAAACCCTAGTTGCCAGCTTCCTAGACATAGATGGTGCTTTTAACAATGTCCTTACAGAATCCAAAGAAGAATCGCTCGTTAAGATCGGTGTAGAAGACTTCATCCGAGAATGGATTATTTCCATGCTCAGTGGTAGGAAGATTCGAGCCTCTCTAGGCAATACAATCGTAACAAAACACGTGAGTAGGGGAACACCCCAGAGTGTCGCCCTCGTCTCTTCTATGGCTTCTGGGCATGGATACAATTCTCGTTAAATTAGAGAGATGTGGAGTGAAGGCGGTAGCCTATGCGGATGATTTGGTGCTATTGGTGTCAGGAAAGTACACCTCTGTGATTAGTGAAATCACGGAGTCAGCTTTGATGAAAGTTAGCAGATGGGCCACGAGTTGTGGATAGGAGTTAACCAAAGTAAAACTGAACTGTTGCTCTTTACCACCAAACTAAAGTACCGCCCTTCGCGCTACCTCGACTTAACGGGCAAATCCTATCATTGTCTTCCAGTGCAAGGATCGGCTCTTCATAGTTCACATGCGGAAATGGTTAACATTCCTCTTGGTTCTATGAAGGGTAAAATATTTTCTATCTACCAAACTTAATCAAACCAAAGGTGGAGCAATTTAACCAACTGCATTATTTCTAGGAAGATATGGCCCACCTATAACAAAACACGTACAAACGATGTTCTATGCAGGCCAAGGCAAGACATAGCCAGGATTGTTGCGATTTTTACCGGACATTGGCCTATAGGAGTTCATGCGGAGAAGTTGGGTATCTCTTACAACACCTTTTGCCGTAGCTGTAGTTGCCAAAGAGAAAGTGAAACGATAATCCATTTCCTCTGCAAATGTCCTGCTTTGGCAAACACTAGAATGAAATAATTTGGGAAAGCATTCTTAAACGAACTAGATGAGCTATCTGAGACAAAGATTAGAGACCTTATCTTTTTTCCCAATGCGACAAAATGGCTTTAACATAATCGCTACAAAGCTTCTCTATAAACCTTTACCTTTCTATCACAGGTCAAACGAGTTTTTGGTATCAAAACGGCGCACTACAGCTAGGTTGCCTTTCTACCTACCTACTTATTTAATTTGGTTGACATTATAAATATGACAACATTCCAAGATTATAACATTTTTCTAAATAGGCCTTATTTAAGAGCAAAACACAAGGGTTAAGAGGGTTTTTATTGCTTTTGCGCTTTCTAGCAGAAATGCAAGAAATTGTTTTGAAACTTAGTTTTTTTTTCCAAAAAGAATGTATTGTTTTTATTACCATTTCTATTAATACGAGCAAGGTTAAAAAAAATTCAAAAGCTCAGAAAATGAGAAAGGTGGCGCTACATTCCTGTGTGAACTACGGCCTCACCCAACAAACTTCTCCATCTAGCTCGGTCCCTAGCAAGATGTCTTTAGTTTAGCGCTCCAAGTTGGGTGAGGTCATCTTCCACTTGTGCGCGCCACCTGATCCACGGTCTTCCTATACTGCGCTGTCCTGTGGGTGTGGATTGGAAGACTTTCCGGGCCGGAGAATTTTTTTCCATGCGCTCTACGTGACCTAGGACTTTTACCCTTCTGGCTAAGTCTACGTCATTGTACAGCCCGTACAGCTCGTCGTTAAATCTTCTACTCCACTCCCTTTCGATGCATACGGGACCGTAGACCACACGAAAAACTTTTCTCTCGAAGCGACCCGAGGTGCTTTCATCCGCTTTTGTCATTGTCCATGCTTCTGCACCGACGGGGATGATAAGAGTCTTATATAGCACTTTACCACTCAATTGCTTTCTTAGTCCAAAGAAACAGCGGTTAGCAGGAGTAATTCTGCGTTTGATCTCAGCACTGGTGTTGTTTTCTGCGCTTACAGCGGAGCCTAGGTAGACGAAGTCCTTGACTACGTCTATCGATGGTGACGTTTTGACTAAGACGTCTGTGTTGTATGTCCTTTCTTGACGACAGCATGTACTTTGTTTTTCAATCATTAACCGTTAAACCCATTTTTATTTGATTATGTCAATGTCATCAGAATATGTCAGCAACTGAACAGAAGTTTTGAAAGATAGTGCTTCTAGTGTTGATGTGTGAGCTCTGCACTATTCTTTCAAGCACGATGTTAAAAGAATCACATGACAGCGCATCACTTTGTCTAAAACCTTTTTTGACATAAAAAGGTTCTGTTAAGTTGTTTCCAACCTTTATGGAGCAGCGTGAATTCTCCATGGTCATCCTGCACAAACGGACGAGTTTGGCAGCAATGCCAAAACTTGACATGGCTCCATACAGCTCGTCCCTGTAGATGCTGTCATGTGCGGCCTTGAAATCGATGCAAAGATGGGTGTCGATTTGGTGTTCTTGGTTTTTTTCCAGGATCTGCCGTAATGTGAATATTTGATGAACTGTGGACTTTTCTGGTCTAAAACCACACTGATAAGGACCTATCAGGTTGTTGACGATGGGCTTTAGACGTTACATATTACGGCAGAGAAGATTTTATAGGCGATGTTAAGTAGACTGATTCCTCTATAGTTGGTGCAGTTTAGAGGGTCTCCTCTTTTCAGGATTGGGCAAAACAATACTGAGGTTCCATTCATCGGGCATGCTTTCTTCTGACCATATCTTACAGATAAGTTGGTTCATGCTCCTAACTAATTTATATCTAGCTGCTTTAGAGAGCTCGGCATTCAAGCCATCCGCTCCCCCGGCTGTATTAGGCTTTTTACTTCGTCTAACTCGGGATGACGGGATTGTTGGCTTTCGTCGTCTATGTTGAATGGATCATCCTGCCTGACAGCGGAATTCAGTTCTTCGTCGCCGTTTTACAGTCTGCAGAAGTGTTCCTTAAATATCCTCAGCATTGACTGCGGTTCCACTATGATGTTTCCACTTTCGTCCTTGCAGCCTTCGGTTCTAGGTTTACGTACCTGCGAATTTCGTTTCAATTGTTCATAAAACTTTTGAACTTCATTTCTGCTTTTAAACCTCTCAACGTCTTTGCGCCGAGCGGTTCTCATGCTCTCTCTTATTCTGAGAAGTTGGTGTTCCTCTCGCCTCTTCTGATCATAGAGCTCATGAGCAGCTCTGGTCCTTTTATACAGCGCCGCTTTGCGTGCTTGTTGCTTGGCTGCATTTGCCTGCTGACATTCCTCATCAAACCAGGGATTCCTTGTTGGTGGCTGTTTGAAACCCAGAACATCAGAGACGGCTTCTATGATTGCATCTTGGCAATGTTGCCACTGGTTTTCGATACATTGTGTTGACGGCAGAGAACTTCGAGAGAGGTTGCTTGAAACTCGGTCGGAAAATGATCTATCGATCTCTGGCGATTGTAGCCGTTCGACGTTGTACCACCTCCCTGCTTTGCCTTGGGTCTGGAAAACCGAAGTGCTACCTTGACTACGAAGAGGTAGTGGTCCGAGTCGATGTTAGCTCCTCGAAAAGTTCGTACATCCATGATGCTGGAAGTGTGTCTGGCGTCGATCGCAATATGGTCAATCTGGTTGACGGTAGATTGATCTAGAGAAGTCCAAGTTCCTTTGTGGATGTTGAGGTGTGGAAAACACGTACTGGCTACCCTGACGTTTCGCCCCGCAGCAAAATCTATGAGCCTGAATCCATTGTCGGAAGTGTTGTCGTGCAGGCTGTTCTTCCCGATTATTCCACCAAAGATGTCTTCCCTTCCTAGCTTGGCATTAAAATCGCCCAGGACTATTTTGATATCATGGCTAGTTGAGCAGTGGCTCATATGTTTTGTCTTGGAGCTCGAAGAACATATCGTTGGTTTTGTTGTCTTTCTCTTCTGTGGGGGTGTGCTTGCATATCACGCTTATGTTGCCGAATGTCGCCTGGATGCGTATGGTCATGGGGCGCTTATTGATGCACCTAGAGCTCAAGACTTCTTGCCTAAGTCTGGCTCCAATGACGAAGCCGCATCCAAATAAGCGCTGTTGGTTTTCGTGGTAGCAGCCACAATAGTAAATATCGCAGTTGTTCATCCTCTTTTTGCCCGGCCCATCCCATCGTATTTCCTGGATGACGGTGATGTCTCCTTTATAGCGGTCTTGGGCCTCCGCTAATTCACGTGCATATCCGAAGTACGTTGTCCTTAATTAGTTTGCGTTGGTTGTCAACAGTAAATCCGTCCGTATCCGAGGCTTGTTGGTGCTTTGCAACTATGAAAACTTTTATGTGGCCAGGAAGTCTACCCAACGGCACAACCCACAACCTGGAGGGCCAGATCCTAAGTATTACTCCGAGGTTGGGGAGCCGGATAAAACCGCTCCTTATAGGCCTGGGCTCCGAATATGTCAAAGAAGCCCAATAAGGTGTTCACTAAGTAGTTCAACCTTACTGGAACTGTAGACGCCACCGTTGATTCCATCTCGGGAATTCCTCCGCTGCCGTCTGGATAAGGGTAGGTGCCTTAGTGGAAACACCTATCCCCCCCTCTCTCTTTTGCTACCCCCAACATCATTCCACTGGGGTTGGAACCCAATCTCTAGTTGAGGTAATAGACACCCGATGTTCGCCACGGGGAGGTGAGAGTAGGAGTTGATAGACAGAGGTGGGTTTTGAGAAGAACCTGTGAACGCTTGTGTCCTCTTGAATGCACATGTCTACCATTTGGACATCTATAATTAAATATTAATAAAAGGTGATTTAGCTTTTAACTTTTTGGCAACCCTAGTTTAAACAGCTGATTCAAGTTTCGAGCATTGTTTCACTGTCAAACATCTTCAGTTTGGTCTATAAATTAACCAAGAATCGGCTTACAAACGAACAACGCTTGCAAATTATTGAAATTGATAATCAAAATGCGTGCTCTGTTAAGAAAGTTCATCGCGCGCTTCTTCCATTTTATGGTCATTTTAATCGTCCTAATGAAACGTCTATTCCTGCTATTGTGACTAAATTTCGCACCAAATTTACATTGTTGGACATTAAACCACCAACACGCTTACATAGAGTGCGAACTGATGAAAATATCGCAGCTCTATCGGCCTCTGTTAATGATGACCATCAATTATCGATTCGCAGCAATTGGGCCTCTGTTACTCAACAACGTGGAAAATTTTGCGGAAGGATTTAGGTGTGATGCCTTTCAAAATACAGCTGGTGCAAGAATTGAAGCCGAACGACCTATTGCAAAGTTAAATTTTTGGGGAATTGGCTAATGGAAAGTTGGCTGATTCACTTTTTTACCGAAAAATTGTATTCAGCAACAAAGCTCATTTTTGGCTCAAATCAAATCAAATAGGGTGGCGCAACAGTCCGTTGTGAACCAGGGCCTAGTGACTTACAACTCTCAACCATTCCTGTGTGCGAGTACTGTTGTCAGGAATGGAAGGGACCTACAATTTTAGGCCAAATCCGAACGGCTAGTTTGAGAAAGCACTTTTTCATGACAAGAATTACTCTTGAAGGATTTGTCAATTCCTCGCAAGAGGCAGTACCCGCGAAAATTAATTTTTTTTTTTAAATTAAGGTGGCACAGGCAGGGATTGAACCCAAGACCCCTTGCATGACAGTCCACGCACTAACCATCATGCCCATTTTTGGCTCAAGGGCTACGTAAATAAGCAAAATTCCCAATTTTGGAGTGAATATCAGCCAGAAACATTGCAAGGGCTACCAATTCATCCAGAAGAAGTCACAGTTTAGTGCGATTGATTGGATGGTGGCATCGTTGGACCGTATTTCCTTAAAGATGATGCGAATCGTAACGCTTTTTTTTCTCAAAATGCAAGAGCTTGACATGTGGTTTTAACAAGACGGTGCCACAGGGCACGCGCGCAACAATGAACTTATTTAGAGGCGAGTTCGGTGAACATTATATTTCCAGTTTGGGACCGGTCAAGGGGCCGACTAGATGCGAGCAATTTGACGCTTTTTGACTTCTTTTTGTGGGGCTATGTTAAAGCACATGTCTATACAAAAAAGCCCACTTTAATTGACGCATTGGAAGACAACATTGAAGTATTTATTCGTCTTGTAATAAGGTCACGAAAAGTTTTCAACTTTCAATTTTGGATTAGCTTTTCAACCATTTTCTTAAAACAGTTCCTAATTTATTATTCTAAGTTCTTTTTCTTTTAATATCCTATAAAATTATATCCATCTTATATTTCCAACTCTCTAAGACATGAGTCCTAATAATTATCCCACTTTAGTTCTTATTTACCTATGTACATTCAAAAATGCTTCAAAAAGTAAATATTTTAAAACATTTTTAAACTAGCGGGATCCTCATTCTAAATTCAAAACAAGATATCAAAAACATTCTTATAGCCATTCAATTTTTAAGGCGATGAATTTTCCCTAATACTGAAATTCTAATAGTTTTGGAATGAAATTAACATTTAAAGCAAATTCCCCTCTGTCAAGTCTCCACGACAACCCTTCTCAGACAATTTTATGCTCACAAAGACAACTGGACCTATACCAGACCAGTGACCACCCCATTTCTGTACCACAAGTCCGCATCTATTTCATCATACCTCCCTCATAAAAAAAAATACCCTCCAAGTTTTTATTATTTTGGGATTTGTTTTCAATTTGTGTTTGTTTCAAAAATAAAAAAAAAACTAAATAAACTGCGGCTGCGGCAACATTCCGTTTTCTTTTCGAAAAAATTCAAACTTTTTCTATGGATATGGATGGCCTTACAAATTCTCCTTTTTTTCCATTCAATATCTCTCTAATAAACCTCGTCGTGCGGCATAGAGCATATCCTGTGGCACCACCGTTGCAGGATTTTTGTGCGATTTTTGTTGTTGTATTTTAAAGCAAATACACTTCCTGAATAAAAGGAGGAAAAATAGAATGATGGCAGGAAAAAATGCGACTGACCGCTATAGAATTCGAGTCCGATTCCGATTACAAGCCTTTTGGTGAAATGAAAGTCATGATCGAGGCTCGTTGTTCTGTTTAATTATTGAAACTTTTACCAGGAACAGGAAAAAAAAGAAAATTCTGAGAGAAAAACAGCAACCACGAAAAATGTTTTCTTCATTCTTATTTTTGTTTTTCTTGCAAAGCCATTCAAGTTAGGATGAAATAGACGAAAAATAAAATAACAGCCTCATCTGTGTTTCTTTTAATTACCAAATGGTTTTTGTACAATTTGTTTTATTTTCGACTTTTTTTTGTGTTTTACTTTTGTGGGGGGAAGTTTTGTCCATTTGAGTCCTCGCGCACAAAATAAAAAAACATAAGAAGAAATAAGGACGAAAAAAGGAAAACCTCAAGATTCGTGATATCCTCCACTCTCTTTAACATTAATTTTCAATTGCTCAAGCGGAAGTAAGTTAAAGATGTACTTCAAGGAAGGAAGGTATAATATGTAGGTATAGCTTAAGATTTGAGGGGGAGGAGGAACATGTTGAAAAGAATTTTATTTATTCATAGAATTAAGACAAGAAATTGACAAGTGAACAAGAAAATAAAACTATTTAAATATAAAGTTGTTTTCATATGAAAAGAAGGTAGATTTAATTAAAATTGGATTATATTAGGTACAAAAAAAACATGCATTTATTTTATTAAGGAGAGCTTCCTAGAAATATCAGCAGAAATAGGAAAATTCGAATAAAGCGATTTATAGTTGTTTGTGAGAACCCGATGACAATAAGAATATAAGTACTAGAGAAAACAATTTTTGAAAGTTTTAGGATAAATCTTAAAACTTAGTTCTAGATAGATAGATATATTTTTATTTTCGGTATTTAGATAAACATTTGGTAAGCTACCGCACAGTTTACGCACAGAGATTTGATATGCTACAATAATATCTTGCTACTGACTAAGTATTTTAATTAAAATAAAGTTTAAAAAAAAAATGAAGAATCCACTTTAAAGGAAAGTACAAATAAGACCTTCAATACAAAATAAAAAAAATCAGGTACATTTGGACTCAAATTAAAAATTCAACTTTGAAACTATATCAATACGTGCGTTTTGTTCGCATTTCATATATAGTAAAGTGAGAAATTCCCAACAAAACGATCCGCAGTGGCCAGATTTTTGTATTTAAAAATTGGTACAACTGAAAGAAGATCTGTCAAAATAATAATAAAACACTTTGTTCGTAGACTACTACATTAACATGTGGTGTTGAAGCGAGCTTGAAGCTAGCCTTAATTCTGTATATATCTGAATCGAGTTGAGATTTATCTATACTAAACTGAGATAAACCTTTTTTGGAAACATAGCAAAACATTAATATCTTTTCTATTGTTTTTTTCTTGCAAAATAATCCCAGCTAATCCATTTTCACTAACAAAACTAAATAATATCAGCAGTAATAGATTCGTTTTTTCCGCAATGGAAAACACACATTATTTCAAATGCAGAACTACTCGACGAACACAGCCATCGAGATACAAATGCAATATCAATCATACCAACATTTGAGAACGAAATCACATAAGATCCATTCGAGGCTCGTATAAATGTCAAAACCCTATCCATAGGGAGATTCTACTCTAACTTTTATCGCTGTTATTCTCACTATGGATATTGTTTTTGTTATTCGGGTAAAATCCTACTTTACTATGAATAGATTTCCCAACAAAACACGGGTAATGAAGAAAGTTTGTATGAATTGGGTTAGTGAATAATAATAATAAACTAATTTATAAAAGTATATTAGTACTTTGTTAGTAAATAGATGAATAAATATACATATTTGTATGAAATATATATAATTATATAAATACAATAGTAAATGAGTACTTACTTACTTAAGGTGGCGCTACAGCCCGGGGCGGACCTGGGTCTCAACCAACATGCGTCTCCAGCCAGCTCGCTTCCTAGCTAGCTGTCTCCAGTTTCGCACGCCAAGTTGGTTGAGGTCCTCTCCCACCTGGGTGCGCGACCTGAGTTGCGGTCTTCCTCTAATGCGCCGTCTCTCGGAATTGGATTCGAAGCCCTTCGTTGATGTCCATCCGCTCTACATGACCTACCCATCTAAGCCGTTGGACTTTAATTCTGCTAACTAGGTCAGTGCCGCTGTACAGCCCGTACAGTTCGTCGTTATATCTTCTCCTCCATTCTCCATCTATGCGTACGGGACCAAAAATCACCCGAAGAATTTTTCTCTCGAAGCATCCTAAGAAGCTCTCATCTTTCTTCGACAGGGTCCAGGCCTCAGCGCCATAAATGAGAACCGGGATGATGAGTGTCTTAAAGACTTATTTGTGTCATTGACCACTAAACCCATCTTCTTCGCTTCCATCGCAATGCTCAAAAACGCTCTACTGACATCACGCTTTGATCTTCCAATTATGTCAATATCATCTGAGTATCCGAGTAATTGGATGGACCTTTGGAAGATTGTGCCTCTAGTGTTGACGGTTGAGTTTTGCACAATTCTTTCCAGAACGATGTTGAAGAAGTCGCATGACAGTGCATCGCCTTGTCTAAAACATTTTTAACTTCAAAAAGGAAGTTATTGTAATGGGTCCGATTTGTCAAATTGAAAATTTTGACATTTCTCGAAGTTTCAAGGTCCCTAGAGTCGAAATAAAAGATTTTTAGAAAGATGTCTGTGCGTGCGTGTGTACGTACGTTCGTACGTCCGTACGTTCGCGACGTTTTTTTCGTCGTCCATAGCTCAAGAACCAGAAGAGATATCGACTTCAAATAAATTTTGTTATACAGATAATAAGGCAGAAAGATGCAGAAAGGGCTCTCAAGAAAATTGCGTGGGTGGTTTTTTTACCATAGCAGTTTAAAAAAAGGTGAAAATTTTGGTTAACCCTAAATATCTTACGAACCAAAAACGCTAGAGACTTGAATTTAATTTTATATAATAAACTGTAACGTGATCTCAAAAAAATATTTTTTTTGAAAAAAATCTATCTAACGGTTTTTTTTTTCTAAATCAAAAAAACTGAAAAAAAAATTTGTTACCTCCTAAATTTAACGACTTACATATGATTTCATCTCCAAAACAATTTTGCGCAACGGAAAATAATGATTTTGAAATCTGATAAAATTTTGAGAAAAATCGAATTGACAGTTTTTTTACAAAAATAAAAACCTTAACAAAAAATTTATAAAAGTTCGTAAAAATTGATTTTCGACTCAAATATCTTTTCAAAAATTGTAGATATTGGCTTTTAACTACTTTTATCTTTAAAAAAATATTGTTGTTAACATTTAGTAAAATTTTGAAAAAAATCGAATTGATAGTTTTTGTACAAAAAATTAAATACCTGAAAAAAAATTTACCAAAAGTTGGTAAAAATTGATTTTCGACTCAAATATCTTTTCAAAACTATAAAATATTGGCTTCAAACTTATTTTATTTTACAGAAAATATTGTTTTCGATATTCAGTGATTTTTATATAAAAATCCAACAGTCCGTTTTTCATAAAAAATAAAATCTATAAAAATTGGACGCAAATTTGGTAAAATTGATACTAGTACATATAGACAAATCGATAGACGGGATGGGAAGTTATCAGTGTGGGTCGCATCCCAGCCTCTTTTTTGACATCAAATGCATCGGTAAGATCTTTTCCGACCTTGATAGAGCAGCGTGCATTCTCTATCGTCATTCTGCACAAACGGATAAGTTTGACAGGGATGCCAAAACTAGACATTGCTCTATAGAGCTCCTCCCTATGGATGCTATCTTACGCGGCTTTAAAATCGATAAAGAGATGGTGGGTATCGATTTGAAGCTCATCCACTCATCGGGCATGCTTTCTTCCGACCATATTTTGCAGATGAGTTGGTGCATGCTCCCTATCAAGTCATCGCCTGCTGCTTTGAATAGTTCCGCAGCGATGCCGTCAGCTCCAGCAGCTTTTTTTGACTTAAGTTTAAATATAGCTATCTTCACTCCGTCAGGTAGGCGGCATTGTTGATCTGCGTCGCCGAGTTTGAGTGGTTCTATCTCCCTTACAACGGAATTCGGTTCGTCATCGCCGTTATATAATTTGGAGAAGTGATCTTTCCATATTCGCAGCATCGACTGCGGTTCTACCACTATGTTCCCCTGATCGTCTTTACAGGCTTCGGTTCATGGCTGGTACCCTTTGGAGGATTTTTTACCTTTTGGTAAAATTAACGAACCTCATTCCTGTTGTGACATCCCCCATCTCCTCGATCGCGCGCTTCTCATGCTCTCTTTTTTTTCATCTAAAAGCCGGTGTTCCTCTCTCCTCTTCTGCTCGTAGAGCTTTGTGCAGCGCCGTTTTGTATGCCTTTTGATTAGCTGCGTGCGCTTGCCGGCATTCGTCGTCAAACCAGGGCTTTCGCACTTCAGAGGCAGCACCTCTGATGGCTGCAAGGCAATGTTGCCACTGGTTTTCAATGCTTAATGCAGGCAGCATAGGACTCCTTAAGAGGTTATTAGGGACTCGATCGGAAAAGGAAATGGCAGTCTCTTGCGATTGTAGCCGTCTAACGTCGAATCTTCTCACAGTACTTCCTTGTTTTGGCTTGGATCGGTATATCCGTAGACGTACCTTGGCTACAACGAGGTAGTGGTCCGAGTCAATGTTGGCCTCTCGGAATGTTCGGATATCATGTATACTGGAGAAGTGTCGTGCGTCGATCGCAATGTGGTGAATATGGTTGACGGTTGATTGATCAGGAGATTTCCATGTCCCCTTAAGCTTATTGAGATATGTGAACTGGTTTTGAAAACCCATTTAGACTTAATTACCTGCCGGTTATTTGGCCTGCCCACCAACACCCAGATTCTATTTCGTATTAGCGATTCGAACTCTTCTTTCATGGCACCGTACCACTCCTCCTGATGTTCATTGCTTTCCAGCTGTTTAATATTTACAGGGTCAACTCCAACGCTGTAGACATCCTACCTGTTCTGCAGCTTCCGCCTTAGGTGATTCCTCCAGGTGCACTTCTTGACTCGCTTCACCAGGTGGTTGTTGTTTTAGGTCCTTAATATCCGGAACATCACTTTTAGGCTGTTTAATATCAAAAACATAGTAGTTTGGTAGAACTCCTTCACCATTATCGGTATGATTGGACTCCTCTTCTACGAATCGTACATCTCTACTCCTGGTGACTATACGGGTTCCAGGTTTAAATAGCCGATATGTACCATGTTCATTGCCAAGAATTACATGTTCATTGCTTTTTGATTCAAACTTACCGAGATTACTTCCTTTGTCTAGTACATATGTCCTTGTACCGATACACCTGAATGATGACACGTCCGGTTTGGTGCCGGTCTAAAGTTCGTCCGGAGTTACTTCGCCGTTTATTTTCGTGGGACATCTGTTGCGAATAAAGGCTGCCATACAGATTAGTTCTACCCACAACATATCAGGTAGTTTTTCCTCCAGTTTTAAGCACCTCACCATTTCTAGTAGGGTCCGGTTGGCCTTCTTTGCTATGCCATTTTGTTGTGGGGTATATGGGGCAGAAAACCCATGGTCGATTCCGTTTTTCTCCAAAAATTCATCAAATTTCGAATGTGTGTATTCCTTCCCATTATCTGTCCTTATCGATTTAATTGATTCCCCTGTTTGATTTTCCACGTATGCTTTAAAGGTTATAAATTTATCTAACGCTTCGCTTTTATTTTGCATTAAATAAACAAAAATTCTTCGGGAATAATCATCGATGAATGTTATGAATTATACTGCTTTGCTCAACGATGCATTTCGCATGGGACCACACACATCGGAGTGTACCAATTCAAGTTTTCTTTCCGTTCTTTTATTTTAACTGACTATAAAAGGTTTTATGCACTGTTTAGCACGAATACATGAGACACAACTGCTTGTATCTGATCTGCACTTCTCTGGTAGACCAGTCATCATTCCAGTTGACTGAAGTTGTTTAAGTGAGGTTATGTTTAAATGGCCCATTCTTCGGTGCCACAAGTTAAGCGAGTTGTTGTCTTCATGTGCAGTTAGGACTCTATCACTTTTTGACACTGAACACCAGTGAACCAATTTTGCTATATATTTTAGTCTTATCAACTTCGAATACTACCTTGACACTTTTAACTCGCTGAAAATTAGTTAAAGTCACAAAGGCTTCTTTTATCCACATTTCCAAACTCTCAAACAAGGATTTTGTAGCACACATATGCGAGATCGCTTCGGAATTAAGGCACCATGTTATATCGTCAGTAGACACTGTAAATACAGACTCCTTTGTTATAACGAATTCATATTCCGCTCCTTCTGTGGTGCTTGACTGTACAGTTTTTGCCTTTTCTTTATTTTGGTAGCAGTCCTTAGCTATATGACCTCTATTGCCACACACGCCGCAATTATATGGAAAGGAACTACTTTTTTTGTTGCTGTTTGTATTTTCCCTTTGTGTATAATGCTGTGCTCAGATGTTGCCCATTTCCATCCTTCTTACGATCGCTAACCTCTAAAAGTCTCGTGCACACGACATCGACCTCCGGGTACTTGCTTTGGGCGTCAAACGCTGCTTGAACATCTCGGTAATCTTCGGACAGTCCATCCAGAAGAACGACCCAGAAAATATGCTTGTTTTAAAAAAATAAAAATATCAACTCCTTGATATTAAATGGGATGTTTGAAATATTCTGGGCCCACAACCTGTTAAAAGAAACGACCGATTTATTTTATTTTATATGATAACTTTATTAAAAGACGTCCTTATCTGTTAGAGTGTTAAATCAAAGAGAAAGACATAAACAGGAAGTAAAAGTGAAGAAGGCAATTAATGAAGTTGACAACTCGATACAAATTATATGGATTTGATAACTTTCCTTAAACTATTAACACATTGCTTAAATGACTGTCAAAGTGACAGATTCAAAAATATGGCTCGCTATCAACTTCTGTCAATATTCGAAAGTCTCTTTTGGAAACAACTTCACATCAATGTACAAAAATTAATTTAAATGCGGGATACATACTATGTTACGTATTTGACTTAATATTTGCTGTCTTCTAGACACATGCTAAGACAAACAAAACTGTCCTATCGTTATTCAAGCTTAATATTTTTTTTTTAATTTAAAAAAATCAAAAGCTAAGAATTTCTCGAATGCTCTCAGTTCAAAAGTTGGACCCATGACAAAAAAGAAAATTTATGAAGGTAATCCAGGCTTAAGCCACAGAATATTTCAAATCGCCTTCAGATGGCCTCCCCTTGTTGAGGGGCACCATAAATGTCCAGATTAGTGTAATTTAAGTGTTAATGCTGCGAGTAATCCATCTCCTTTCGGTATTCATTTAATATGCCTTGTGGTTCGTTTTCCCTTAGAAAATTATGTATAGGTACCAAGACCTACCCAACATACATTATATCCTATGTGTATATAATATGGAAGAATACTTTTTTATTTGTTGAACTTGCCTTTTGCAGCTTTTATATTCTTGTCATTTTTACTTACTGGGTCCTGGGTTTGCTTTTTTGTTGTCGGGAAAATTCTGATCCTGTGTCTGGTCCTTGTCTTACCAATGAATTACACTTCTACACAAAACTTTCCTCATTAACTTGATAAATTAGTTAAATTGCTTTAGCGAGAATGGTTTGCTATCATATATATATACGTGTAAGTATAAGTATATATGTATAAAGGATGTGCAAGAACTAAGGGAACAGCAAACCATCAGACCAAACCGCACAAGCTCCGAAGAACAAATTGTTTTCTTGTATGCCTTCGGGGGGCTTTTAGGATAAGGATGCATGCCTTAATGCTAGTCGGTGTGATTTTGACCGAAGTTTGGAATAGCTTGTGGTATTTTACTTTTACCTTTTGCTTTTGATGATGACGATAATCATCATTATCATCATCATCACCATCATAATGAAAGGAAAATCCATTATTATAAAGGTGATTTTTCATTGCAGGATACTTTGATTATAATTGAATTTTATTACTACTTGTCAGGTGGCTTGGCTTTTGAGCTTGGATTAAGGATGGGTACAGAGGTTACTCAAAGTTGTAAATTTTAGTACCAAGTAAATGAAAAAAAAAACTAAAAATAGAATTCAGGGAGTTATAAGGAAGTATTTCAAGCTAAGTTCATGGAATTTCCTCTTCATGAACTTAGGTTTAGCCGAGAAAAGGCCGTTAAGCGAAACAGATCTCAGGTAGAGGTCTGCACGTCTCAGAAAAAGAGCAAGCTTGAAGACCGGACAAAGCCAGTGAAAGCACCATCTTCTGGAGCAGTGCAACTGCGTACTCTTAGTGAGGTTGTCAGGGATGACCTCCATGTAGCAATTGTGGATGAGCTCTCCAAAAACAGCAAAGGCTGAACCTGTGGAACTTAATCGAGGGCAAGCTCTCTGAGATGGTGTGTTCATACACTATAACAAACAGTGAGGGCCCCTACCCTAGTTTTGACTCTAACGAGATGCTCAGGGAGAATAGGGTAATTAGGTGTGCGGACAGGTTTTCTAGGGATTTCCTTAGAAAAAGTATTGCTAAGGTTAGCAACGACTGGGAGGGCTTTAAGCTCAAGCTTATCCTAGCTAAGGACATCCCTGGACAATCGAAGGCTCGCATTTGGTTGCCGCTCATGAGCATAAAGCCAAGCGGACAGGATCTGATCCGTGGTCTTCAAAGGCAAAATCCGCTGGTCCCAATGCACGATTCTGGTGTAGTTAAAGAAGAAGAACCGCAGAAGACCAGCGCCTCTTACCTTCTGAGGATTAGCGAGTAGAGTCTAGGGGTTCTCGAAAAGGCGGTGTTCAAACTTAGCTTTGGCATAAGAAATGCCAAAATTGAAATTCTGCAGGGTCGGGGAACAGACACCGACAAAGCTGATGACAACGTCGAGGTTGCGATGTTATAAGCGGAGTCTAAATCCCCAGCGAGTTGCCAGGCCCCAGCTCTGCAGCTAAAAATAATTAAAAAACGCGCTCAAGGTCATCCAGATTAATCTGAAGCACTCTAAGGGAGAAAAACTTCGACATTGGCGTTATCCAAGAACCGTGGATAACCAGCCTCAAGGTGCCAGGCCTCCAAGACAACCAATACGACCTCTTTTATAAAAACGCAGATCAAGGCGAAGGTAATCCCAGAATTTGTATTTTAGCTAAGAAACATTTAAAAGGTTTTTATGTCCAAATTTTATCACTCCCGATCTGACAGTTGTCAGATTTGAAGATAAGAAAACGCAGGGTTTGCTGTTGGCATCTTTTTACTGTGCCATCATGCACCATCACCTCCGGAGGAGGTGTGCAAAATAATAATCGAACCTAAAATCAAAAAGGCAAACCTTCTGATCGGAGGCGACGCAAATGGTCGGCATACCGTTTGGGAAGCTCTGAGATCAACGAACGCGGTTAGTCACTTTTTGATTTTATTATTGAAAATAATATGACCATTTTTAACATATGCAATACTCTTACTTTCGTCTTTCCGAGCTCGGAAAATTATGATGAATGGGAGTATGTGCTTGATGTTACTTAAGTAAACAACCGTAATTTATTAGTTTAGAATTTGAGAGTTTCCCCTTTGAATTCGTTTCGGATCACAAGTGGATTCTTTTTCAAATTAATTTCGAGTCGAAAAACCCTCCGCCTTATTAAAATCCCAAAAGAACTAACTGAAAGAAATTCAGTCAGATTTCTAATTCCAAGCTAAGCAACTTACCGAATCTCACTGAATCGATAGGAGACCTTAAATCAAAGGTGAAAACGTTTCTGCCTTCTTGGTGGAATAAAGAACTGTCAAGTCTAAGGAAAATGACGAGGACAATTTTCAATATCTGCCACAAACATAAATTCTACCAACCGTATAAAGAATCTCTTAAAATTTACAAGCAAGCCCTGTCATCAGCCAAAAGAAAAGGCTCGAGAGAATATCGTCAATCAATCGAAGACATAAAGGACTCCGCAAGGCTCAGCAAAGATTTATCGAAGGAACATTGTAATCCTTCATTTCTAAAAAAGGCATAATGGAACCTGGACAGCCTCTCCAGCCGAATCTCTAATAATCGCTCGTTAAGTTCGGTGTAGAAGACTTCATTCAAGAATGGATTATTTCCATGGGAGTTATACTCGCCCCTTAACTAAACTGGAAACTAAATATTGAAGTACGCTTTAAGAAGGCCTGTGTTGCCTTCTACGCCTGCAGCACAACTTGGGGACTTCAGTCAAAGATGATTTAATGGACGTACACAGCCGTAGTACCTCCAATCTTAACATATGGTTCGGTTATGTGGTGGCCTGCAAGCAAGGCTTGATATCTCACTGCTGAGTCAAAGAAATTGTGATTTATCCAAGCTGGATAAACCAATCAAGGAGTCGTATTCAACTGTCAACTGCCAACAGCAAAGCCCGGAAGAACTTCATAGAGCCATGGTTTTAAGTAGACTGTAGAAAGGCACGGAAATTATCGTTTAGCTGGCTAAAAGCATACAGATATTCAAATGATGGCTAGTTCCAAAATCAATATTTGTTGGCTAATAGATCTTTCAAGGCAATATGTAAGCTAAAGAAGGCAGCATTCCTCGAATTCAAGGAGTCTATCATTTCATAAGAAACGGAGCTTGGCCGAGGTGTCTAATTATAGAGGAATATCCTTTCTAAATGCTTCATATAAAATATTCACGCTGACTTTCCAAAAACGTTTTAATAAATGGATAGAAGACAAAAAGCTCTTGAAGAAGTTTCAAACAGGCTTTAAGACAGGTTTTAGGACTTTTGGCCACATTTTTACCATTAAAAGTATTGCAGAAACATTCCTAAATAAAAACAAGAATCTATATACCTATATGTTTTTCGTTGACTTTAGTCTGCATTTGATATGATCGATAGACATGCGTTTATCTACAAGCTGTATAGTAACGGAATGTCATGGAAGTTCGGAAGAGTTATACAGAATCTATATGCAGATCGCCCTCCAGGTTGGGGGTTGGGCCATCGCGGTGACTTCCTGGCCACGTAAAAGCTTTCATAGTTGCAAAGCCAACACGCCTCGGATACGGACGGACTTACTCTTGAAAATCAATGCAAATGAATTAAGGACACCGAACTTCGGATATGCACGTGGAAGTTAGGTCCCTTAACAGATCACGTGCGGCCAAAGAATTACAGGAGGCCCTAGACCGCTATAAAACAGACATCACCCCCATCCAGGAAAAACTGTGATATTTACTATGGTGATTGCTACCACGAAAACCAACAGCACTTACTTGGATGCCGATGCGGCTTCGTCATTGGAGCCAGACTAAGGCAAGAAGTCTTGAGCTTTAGGTGCATCAATGAGCACCTCATGACCATACGCATCAAGGCACAATTCGGCAACATTAGCCTGATATGCGCGTACGCCCTGTTGCGTGGCCATATAAATGTTCATATACTCATATGTATATGAATATCTATAGCCGACGCGGCGGCGCGGCTGCGCGACGGCGACGACACCGTCTGCCATTCCAACGATGACGATTTTCCTTTTTATCTGAGGTGGCCTTATCCATCCTCGGTGGCTTGTCACCTACAGAATGGGTCAATGGTCCTCTGATTGATTTCTATTTTGAAAGTAAAAATAAATTTAGTAGAAAAAAATAATAATTATATATTAACTATGCAAAGTGATGAAGTTGTTTTGCAGGGATTCGATTACTTTCACATTCGAATCTTTGCGACACAAATTCACCACTCTACGTAGTTGCGACTTACCTTGATTATACAGGAAAATATTAAGGAACACCTGAAAAAGAAATAACAATAATAAAAATATAATTACTATTGCTAGAAATTAGTTAAATTTATTTAATAATACTTACCAACATAATTTCTGCTCCTCTACGTACGTCCATGTTTGTTTTGATTTTTTCTTTTGACAATTCCTATGTGTTACCCTATCTAGTCATTTCGTTCTGCGCATGCAATAGTAGCTTTGTCTCATTTTCACGCAAGGGTTAAGGGGATAGAAAAACTTCTACTAGCGCATGCGCAGGAATATATTAGACACGATTGTTCATCCACTAGAAGAACTTAAATGAATTTTTCCATGGTTCAAGTCTAAGATAAGTAGTATTAATACAGGATGAGATGAAAGTTTATTTAAATAAATAATTTACGATATTAGATTGATAAGGAAAAGATTAGATTAATAAGTTAAGATAAATAATAGGATTAATTAGGAATTTAGGAATTAGATTGAGATTAGAGTAATAGAAGAGGAAATAGACTGAGAGATATAAGACTGTAGTAGTAGTATGAATGTGTGAGTACGATTTCTTGGACGTGGATGAGGGGGGTTAATTATCTGTGATAGGGATGGAAAATAGTTGTGGGTGGAAAAATAGCGATCTCACTCAGAGGTAGTGGTAACTATTTACTTAGTTAATAGGAGAATGACTAGGAACTAGCCTTAGGGATTTTATGGTCATTCTTAAGTTTGATAACTTAGAAAATAGAAGTGTTAACGGCGAGTGAGTTTTAACGAACAGTTTTTTTTTAATTTAAAATCTATCGATTTTAAGTGATTGGAATTTAGTAAAGATAAAGAGTGAATTTCATCCACTTAATTGGACAGGAAATCTGGACAAGTTGTAGAAACTTTTTTTGGCGATATTAATATATATATAGATATATATAGCAGCAGAGGTTCAGGTGAAGATCCAAAGATCAGGAATTTTAGTAGCAGAAGCCTGAGCCTCTGCGGAGTTTTTTTGTTACCTCCTTTGAACTTTTAAATTCATGACTTTGAGGAAGGACATTCAACAAAGTGGGAGTATTCCTTTGTCTGAAACAAAGGAAATAACTACAAAGACCCTTAAAGTAGTTTCAAAGAGGGTACTTTATATCTACAAGTAATAGATATATATAGATATCCCTCGAAGAAAGAAAATTAAGGGATTTAAATATAAACAAAAAAATAGTGTCCAGTAGAAAAAGTTGAAGAAGAAAAGTGCAGAAAGAAAGAAGAACTTTAAATTTTTTTTATTTAATCTAAGTAACGTAAAAGTACAAATCAGTGAATCTAGTTCTCTAAAATTTGTTTTATCTAATTGAAATTGTTTTTAAATTTTTTATTTAAATTCGGTTTAAATTAAAAAAAAAAGAAGTGATTTTATAGGCTAAAAATAAAAAAAAAAAAAACTTGAAAAAAATAAATTCAGTGGTGGCGAAAGTGCTACACCTAGGTCTCAACGTGCTGCCGGCAGAACGACGAGGGACTAAGGAAAATCGTAAGTAAGAACCTTTTTTTTTTGTTTTTAGTTTGATAAAAGATCAAAAAGTAAAAGCCTCTAAGGTCAATTTTTTTATGAATTTAGATTTAAACCTTTTTTGTGTTATATACATTTTTTTTAGTTCAATTAATTTTGTTTGAAAGTAAAAATAAGAGAACTCGATTAAGTTTTTTGTTATTTTTAATGACCGAAAAATTAATAAATAAAATTATAATTTGAAGTAACATTGAAAATAAAATGGTGTACTAATTGGAGAAGCTAGTGGTGTGTGGAGGCTTGGCAAGGCCGTCCAGATGCTATTCTGAATTTTCTTTCGACATGACAGACTAACTTTCGAGACGGACGAATTTGTGACTGTTTGAGTCATTTTAGGGGCTATTTCCGCTACATTCGGCCATGGAGATAGCGAAGGAAGTATCTTCATGATACTTGGGCGGGCTGGCCAGACTTTCGTCAATAACATCAGACGAACGTTTGGGATTCAGTGTGACGATATTTGGGTGGGTTAGAAAGAGGTGCTTTAGGAAAAATAAGTTTACATTTTTAGATTTTTTTCTATTTTAGTTTTAGTTAGGGTTTAGTTTTCTTTTAATTTTTTTTATAATTTCTTTTTTTATTAATTATTATTATTATTATTATTTTTTCTTGGTGAAGGTTTTTTTTTATTATATTAGATTAGTCATTTTATTTTTTTTTTGATTTTTTTTAAACTTAATTTCGAAGCACCGATTTCAAATTTCTTTTAGATATCGTCAAAGTTCTCAGGTTTGTGTCATTTACATTTTGTAGTTACCTTAGGCACGAATTAAATGAATGTTTAGTCGAGCAGGAGGTGTACTGGGAGGTGGCAAGAACCACCCCACGCACCGAGCTGAGCCGTGCAATCACAAGCGTGCTGAAGCCTCTTCCAGTACTCCAAAGCATTCCCCCGTGGAGACCTGGCTCCTAACAGCCCCCACAGAAGAGGAAGACAAAAGATAAGTTCTTTGAGCTCTTAGGCAAAACATATGAGCAGCTACGATATCAAAATAAAAATCAAAAATGGAATAATCGGGAGGAACAGGCTGCACGACAACATTTCCTACAACGGATTCAGGCTCATAAATTTTGCTGGGGGCGAAACGTCATGGTAGCCAGTACGCGATTTCCACACCACAACATCCACAAAGGAACTTGGACTTCTCCAGACCAATCTACCGTCAACCAGATTGACTATATTGCGATCCACCCCAGACACGCTTCCACCATCATGGATGTACGAACATTCCGAGGAGCTAACATCAACTCGGACCACTACCTCGTTGTAGCCAAGGTAGCACTTCGAATTTCCAGACCCAAGGCAAAACAGGGAGCAGCTGGGAGAAGGTACAACGCCGACGGGTACAATCGGCAGAGATCGCCAAAACCTTTTTCGACCGAGTTACAAGTAACCTCGCACGAAGTTCTTTGCCGCAAACACAATGTATTGAAAACCAGTTTCAACATTGCCAAGATGCAATCAGAGAAGCCGCCTCTGATGTGCTGGGTTTCAAACAGACACCAACAAGGAACCCCTGGTTTGATGAGGAATGTCGGCATGCAAATGCAGCCAACCAACAGGCACACCAAGCAGCGCTGCATAAAAGGACGAGAGCTGATCATGAGCTCTATGAGTAGAAGAGGCGAGAGGAACGCCGACTTCTCAGAAGGGAAAAGAGAGGGCATGAGAAGCATGCGGTCGAAGATGTTGACAGGTTTAAAAGCAGGAATGAAGTTCAAAAGTTTTATGAACTGGTGAAACGAAATTCACAGGCACATAAACCTAGAACCGAAGGCTGCAAAGACGAAAGTGGAAACATGGTAGTGGAACCGCAGTCAATGCTGAGGATATGGAAGGACCACTTCTGCAGACTGAATAACGGCGACGACGAATTGAATTCCGCTGTCAGGCAGGATGATCCATGCAACATAGACGGCGAAAGCCCACAATCCCGTCCTCCCGACTTAGACTAAGTTAAGATTGCCATATCTAAGCTGAAGTCTAATAAAGCCGCTGGAGCGGATGGCTTGAATGCCGAGCTCTTTAAAGCAGCTGGAGATAAGTTGGTTAGGAGCATGCACCAACTTATCTGTAAGATATGGTCGGAAGAAAGCAAGCCCGATTAATGGAACCTCAGTATTGTTTGCAAAATCCTAAAAAAAGGAGACCCTCTAAACTGTACCAACTATAGAGGATTCAGTCTACTTAACATCGCTTATAAAATCTTCTCTGCCGTAATATGTGACCGTCTAAGGCCCATCGTCGACAACCTGATAGGTCCTTATCAGTGTGGTTTTCAAGTAGATCAAATATTCACATTTCGGCAGATCCTCGAAAAAACCCAAGAACACCAAATCGACACACCATCTTTTCATCGATTTCAAGGCCACATATGACACCATCTACAGGAACTAGCTGGACGAGCAAACTCTTCCGTTTGTGCAGGATGACCATGGAGAATTCAAGCTGCTCCATAAGGGTTGGAAACAACTTAACGAAACCTTTCGATGTAAAAAAAGGTTTTAGAAAAGGTGATGCGCTGTCATGTGATTTTTTTAACACCGTGCTTGAAAGAATAGTGCAGATCTCACACGTCAACACTAGAGGCACTATCTTTCAAAGTCTGTCCAATTACTAGCATATGCTGATGACATTGACATAATCGGGAGAACTCAGCGTGATGTCAAGGGAAACGGCAAAAATGGTTTTAACGGTTAATGAGGGCAAAACAAAGTACATGATGTCATCTAGAAAGGACATACAACACCGACGTCTTGGTCAAAACGTCACAATCGACAGACGTAACTTTGAGGTACTCAAGGACTTCGTCTACCTAGGCCCCGCTGTAAACAACACCAGTGCTGAGATCAAACGCAGAATAACTCTTGCTAACCGCTGTTTCTTTAAATAAGAAAGGAATTGAGTGGTAAAGTCCTCTCTCGAGGGACCAAAGTGTTGCTATATAAGACCCTTATCATCCCCGTCCTGCTATTCGGTGCAGAAGCATGGACTATGACAAAAGCGGATGAAAACACCTTGGGTCGCTTCGAGACAAAAATTCTTCGTGTGATCTACGGTCCCGTATGCATCGAAAGGGAGTGGAGGAGTAGATGGAACGACGAGCCAGAAGGGTAAAAGACCAACGACTAAGAAGGCTGGGTCACGTAGAGCGCATGGAAACCAATCTTCCGGCCCGAAAAGTCTTCGAATCCATACAAACAGGACAGCGCAGTTGAGAAAGACCGCGAATCAGGTAGCGCGCACAAGTGGAAAGTGACCTCATCCAACTTGGAGCGCTAAACTGGAGACATCATCTACCTAAGGACGCTAGATGGAGAAGTTTGTTGGGTGAGGCCCTAGTTCACACAGGACTGTAGCGCCACCTAAGAATAAAATATGAAATTAAAGAGTGCCGATGTCAGGCCATAATTGTTCGGCGGTATTTAAGTCATTTGACGAATAAGTCAAAAATACTTCGATTTTCATTTGCTCATCATGTATTACACCAAAATTTCGAACTGGGATGCTTTCGTATTTAATCTGATTTGGGCTATTCTGAACGTAACTATAATCCTTATTCCCGGCTATCTGATTGCCGCCAGGGGCTTTATGCCTGCCGATTTTGACTCCAGTGAAGGGCGTCTTGCTTGTCTATTGGTAAAGCCATTAAGGGCGTAAAGCCGTAGCACCATCCTAGCCTACCCAAAGTTTCAATAATTTATGTAAAAAAAATTGTTATAAGGGTTTGAAAACTTTCTAAATTAAACCCAGGGTAGATCGACACGATCAAAACTTCGACTCAATAGCACACCACAACCACAAAGCTGGTTCGGGATGATATAGTTTCTGCGGTCATAAAGTTCATGGACCTTAAGTTTAAATTAAAACTTCCATGAAAACTTCTTTATTCGAAACCTACATATCTTGGATTTTCGGTCTACACTCATAGTATAAACCTATACCTGCTTTGGATAGGTAAAGGTAAAATAAATCAAATCATTTTAAAATTAACTTTTTCTTCTCGGTTACCAAATAATTGACTCGTTGCTTCAGTTTCGACCTATAAAGGTACCAACCTACATAAATATTGAACACACTGCAAAGTATTTTCCACAATTTCCTCAAAATTTCCCAATTAATATTTTCACTCTTGTACAAAATAAAGTCAAACAAACCGACCAAAAACGATCCGATCCTATATTCCATACTTGATGGTATTTATTTTATGCACCATCTGAACTTTGCAGTTATATGGAACAATGGGGACGATATGGTGCGGTGCGGCTCGGTTCGTTCCGTTGTAGTGGCATCAAATAAATGCAGAAATACAAGTAAAAACCTTCTTTGAACGTACGAACGAGCTATAGCCATTGAGCAATTCCGTCCAGATGGGGTGTATAATTGATTTCCCTACGAAAACAATTTAATTCAAAAACTTAATATTGCGAGCTCATTGAAAATGTCACTTCCAAAAAAGTCAACCCAGCCCCTAGACTCAATATGTTCTTTCACTATACAAACTTATAAGCAGTGATAGCTGATGCTGGCTAGTGGCTGGTATACTTGAACCATCAACGCCCGCCAATGACGCTGCGCCGCACCGCTATGCCATAGTCATAGCCATCGTTCACCATACTGACCCAGTCCATTAGGGCCATAATACAGACTGAGGTGAGTACTGCGGTACTGACCGCAAGCCTATATGCCAATAAATTCCATCAGCAGTTTTGGAAACCTCACTCCTCGTTGCAGCTCTGCACATGCAGTATATTCACATTCATGTCCAGCTTGATGAGTGACAGCTGTATGCTATAACTACATAGTTTAGTGGAAGCAGAGGCGATTATTATTTTATGTTGGGTTCCTAAAAAGTGCTTGTGCATAAAGTCAGGCCTGATCATGATGGATGGAGTTGAAATTTTATAAACTAAACTAACAGAAATTGTGTTGTACATCAGGCAAGGCAAGTTGCCATTAGGATATAGCTACTGGTATATGGCAGGGAATGTACCAACAAACAAGTCTGATTTTATTATTAAGCTGCATTGAGTTTAGCTGATGTTTTGTTTTGGCCAGAAATGTTTGTTATTTGATTGTTTTTGTACTTTAATTCCGTAGTGTTTATGTGAAATATAAATATCCAGGCAAAAATTAAAGGTCCTTCAGTATGTAGTTTTTGCCTTGGGGTAATCAGCGACGTAACTCACAATTGCATAGAAATAATTGAAATATTTGAAGAAAGGGCAAAGACGATGTAAGGTATGCAGAGGTTGGGCTTTATATTCCCCAGCCTTGGTTTTTTTTGAAAGAACACACAATTGAAATTTTCCATCAAAAATTATCCTTAGAATTATCTCAGGTGCATCTCTTGAAGCAGCTACTAAACTGGAAGTGCTTTTGTAAGCGTTGGGCTTGTATAAATTAAAAACTTATTCTTCTCAGGTTGTTTAATTTTTTATTGGCGTCCTTCTTGTTCGGTAGTCAGACAATAACTGCCTGTACTAAAACTTACAAATGTCATTTTAGCTTAATAGCATATTGATGGGGTTACCAGCATTAAATTATTTGTAAATTTATAACATAAATTATTTGTACATTTATAACATAAATTATTTGTACATTTATTACATAAATTGTTTGTACATTTATAACATAAATTATTTGTACATTTATTACACGCTTCTTTTTTTTTTTTTTTTTTAATTTCTAAAACTAATCATAACCAAAGCGAGTGGGTGGGCGAATAATTCGACCACTGCGTGTACTATAATTTTCATTATTCGAAAGTATATTATCTTCAGGTTTATTATCTACAGGTGTTTCTGACCCTAAATCACCGACGGGTTGACTAGTCAACTGATTGGAATCATTTGGATTCATAGGCCCAGCCGTTGGTTCAGGTTCATCCGCATTCACATTATAATTGATATCTTTATTTTGATTTAGATATTTTTTAACACCATTTACTGGTGGCACAATATTAATGTCTTTCAAATTTTCTAAATTATTTGTAACAGGACTTTTGATATGCTCTTCAAGTAACATATCACTTGTATCAAAGTTATTATTAAATGTCTTAGCAATAAATCTACGATTTCTTCTATAGTGATTATCAAAACAGTCTTTTAAAATATAGGATCTATTGTTTACGATACCAACTACAGTGCCATAGTTCCACCCTTTTTCATTTTTTTTAAAAACAACGCGATCACCAATATTTAAGACAGGCAAGGTTTTTGCGTTTCTATCATAGTAGTATTTTTGTTTTTGCTTTTTCGTTTCAATTTTATTTTGAACAATCTGCTCACTTACATTGTTTCGACACAGTAGTGCGTTTGAAATTGGTTGTTTTGTTTTTGCATTTCTACCAAGGAATAACTCAGATGGTGAATATTGCATACTTGCAATAGGAGTCGAATTGTACTCCAAAATTCGATATCTGAATTGATCAACGTTTCCGGTTTCAATACATCGTTTTAAAATGTTCTTAGAGATAGCTACACCCTTTTCTGCAAGTCCATTACTTTGAGCATACCGAGGACTTGAAAATTTTAAGTTTATGTTACATTCCCTTGCGAATAATTCAAATTCATATGAATTAAATGGATTATTATCACATTTCAAAATTGTAGGGTAACCAATTATGTTGAATAAACGCAAAATTACTTCAATAATATGCTTTGATGTCTTATTTTTAAGTTGTTCCGCAAAGATAAAATTGGAATATGAATCAATTAATGATACAAAATCATGACCTGCATATTGGAACAAATCCATAGCTACTATATGAAATGGGTATTCTGGTGATATTTCTTGAACTAAAGGTTCTTTCTGATTGTTTCTTTTAAATTTTTCGCAAATATCACAAGATAAAACTATTTCTTTTATTTGCTGCGACATTCCCGGCCAAAAATACTTCATTCTTGCCGATGAAAGTGTTTTTTCGATACCTAAATGTGACTCATGAACCATCTTACATATTTTTTCTTGTAGTTCAGACGGGATTACCAATCGATGATCCTTAAATAAGAGTCCATTTTCACAATGTAACTCATCTTTATATTTGTGAAATTTTTTAGAGAAATTATCAAGTTGGTGAAATGTTGCCCAGCCATTCGTAACATATTTTCGTATACGACTATATTGTTCATCCTGTTCAAAAACTGATAAATACAGATCTAAGTTTTGCTTTGATAAACATGCAGATTTTGTAACCATATGTATTACACCCGATAAATCACTGAATTCAGAATCCTCCGATAATTGCGCTCGTGAAAGGCAGTCAGCTACCAACATTTGCTTTCCGGGTTTATAAATTAATTCCATTAAAGGATACTTTAATAAAAACATAAACATTCGCTGCAATCGCGGTGATACGTCATCAATACTGCGTTTAATTAGAACTTCAAGTGGCTTATGATCACTTTCAACGGTAAAATCTCGACCGTATAAAAAGAAATGAAATCTCTGACATGAAAAAACGACCGCTAAAAGCTCTTTTTCAATTTGAGCCCACTTTTGTTCGCTTTTACTCAAGGTGCGTGAAGCATATGCGACAGGATGACCATCTTGTGTTAAAACACAACCCAGACCATCCTTAGATGCATCCGTTTGCACGATCACAGGCTTATTTGGGTCATAAACTGACAAAACCGGATTAGACGCAATAATTTTTAAAAGATTTTTCATTTCAGTTTCATGATCCGATGTCCAACAAAACTTAACATTGTTATGGGTCAAATAACGTAATGAAGCAGTTTTTTGCGATAAGTTCGGAATGAATTTCCCTAAGTACTTAAAGAGTCCTAACAGTCGCATAATATCATGTTTGTTTTCTGGTTTTTTCATATTTAAAATTGCATTGCAATACGTTTCTGGAGGTTTTATTTTACCGTTTTCTAAAATATGACCCATAAATTTTACTTGTGTTTTTCTATATTGAATTTTTTCTGAATTAAACTTTATATTGTTCGCACGCGCACGTTCAATGACAATTTTTAATATACTATCGTGTTCTGACTCCGTTTCCCCAGCAATTCCAATATCATCAAAATACACTACAACCCCGGGAATGTCACCAAATATTTGTACCATTTTGCGCTGAAAAATTTCAGGAGCACAGTTTAAGCCAAAAGGTACCCTATTGAATTTATATCTACCAAACGGAGTCATGAATGTAGTGAGATCAGAACTACTTTTGTCGAGTTTCATATGCCAAAACCCACTTGCCAAATCAAGTACCGTGAAAACTCGTTTTCCATTTAATTTGCTAATAAAATCATCTATGGTTGGAATTAAAAAATGTTCCCTCTTAATACAGGCATTTAATGGTTTGGGGTCTAGGCATAGACGCAACTTTCCATTAGGTTTTTCAACAACCTGAAGATTATTCACCCACTCAGTAGCGTAATCAACTGGTGAGATGACTCCTATACGAATCATTTCTTTTAATTCCTGCTTTAATTTTGTTACTAAACTTAAAGGAATACGTTTTTTGTAATTTAAAACTGGTTTTGCGTTTTCCACTAATTTAATATTTACGTTGCCCGGCAATGCGCCTAACCCACCAAAAAGATCTTTATTTTCAGTAATGAATTTATCCGCAGTCTTTGGTAAACAAACGAGAGTATTCACATCTAGTCTTGTTATTAAATTAAACGTAACAGACGTTTTCAAGCCAAGTATGGGCTCACATGTATCGTCAACAACAAAAAATAGAGCAGATTGTTCCATTTGAGAAATTGGATCAACACAAATTAATTTAACAGAACCAAAAACTTTTATTTCATTCCCATTATAATCGGTAACACAAAACTTTTTTTCTTCGTTATTCAATTTAATATTAATTTTTTTAATTAAACTCAGAGGGACGCAGTTCACATCTGCACCGGTATCGATTTTAAATTCCACAATTTCATTATTAATTTGGTACTTCTTAGTCCATCTTGAATTAATTGACATATTCTTACTTAATCTACAAATATATTTCAAATTTACTTTCAACCCATCAATATGCTTTACATTAAAAATACCTGAGTCTGATTCAATCCAAGAATTCCCTCCAGAAAGGGCTTTTACAGCTTTTTTATCCAACTTGTTGTCCAGTTTTTTGTTTTCCGTTTTGCTTCCCATTTTGTTGTTGCTTCCCTTTTTGCACCATTTACTAAAGTGCCCCTTTTTTCCACATGTGCTGCAGACGATGTTGTTTGCTTTACATTCCCGCAAATGTGCTGTTGAAAATGGTTGATGTCCACAGTTATAACAGTGACGAGAAATCGCATTGATAGAGTCCGATAATGTTGGTTGTTCACTTGTAACATGGTGAACTTGTTGTTGTTGATTGGTTTCCAAAAGTTTTTTGTTGGTGTAGGCAGCTTCAAATACCTTGCAGGTGTCCACCACAGTTTTCAGTGATTCATTTCTTCCATCAAGAAGCTTAAGTTGTAACTTCTTATCTGCAATGCCAATTATGATGCGGTCTCTCAGCATCCGTTCTTCATATGAAGCACCGCAATGACATTTGAATTCACAGTATTGAATTTGTTTGCGTAGTTCTGTTTCGAATTCAGCAAACGGTTGTTTTTCCCGTTGGACGATGGTGTTATATTTGAATGATTCCATGGTAACATTTTTTAACGGGACACAATAATTATCGAACGCTTGTAAAACATCATTTAATGTTCTTTCGATGTTCGGCGGAGCTTCTTCGCCTTCTGCAACCTCTTCAGGATTTTGCTCGTTGCCAACTATGCCAGGAAGTGTTCCATCGTTGGGAAATAAAGTATTATATATTTCCATAGCACGAGGACCGATCAACCAGAGAAAATTAGCTATTTTCGTTGGCTCCCCTTCGTCCATCTTACCATTTGCCATCATGAACATAAGGAATGTTCTCTTCCACATAGGCCATTCCTTAACAAGGTTGGAGCAGTCCAGTTCAATTGGAAGTCTATTATTTGCCATTGTCTTCTGACACCATGTAAGCGTTGGGCTTGTATAAATTAAAAACTTATTCTTCTCAGGTTGTTTAATTTTTTATTGGCGTCCTTCTTGTTCGGTAGTCAGACAATAACTGCCTGTACTAAAACTTACAAATGTCATTTTAGCTTAATAGCATATTGATGGGGTTACCAGCATTAAATTATTTGTAAATTTATAACATAAATTATTTGTACATTTATAACATAAATTATTTGTACATTTATTACATAAATTGTTTGTACATTTATAACATAAATTATTTGTACATTTATTACAGCTTTACACATGAATGTCAAAACTCTAGCATAAAGCATTCAAGATACTTAATATGTTTCGAAAGTTCAAAGAAAAATTACTTATTTAAGTAAGTTCTTCGAACACAAGCAATGGAAAATATTTTTGGATAGTTATAAGACCCATCAATATTGGGGTTTGTTTACATCCTAATATCGTTAAAGACCACTTCTGCAAACTTCTTTGCCCTAGAAACAACGGTTCAATAATACAATATGCCACGACTTTAGTTGTAAATGATTCCCTAGACCATCACATATGTTTGGAGGAAGTCAAAGAGGCTATTGCTAGAACTTAAAGTAAAAAGAGGCTATGATGCGACCCACACTGATAACTTCCCATCCCGTCTGTCAATTTGTCTTGCTTAAAAGTTTGTCTATATGTATCGTATCAATTTTTTAAGATTTGCGTACTATTTTTTGTAGATTTTATTTTTTATGAAAAAATGTACTGTACGATTTTTCCCAAAATTTTATCAGATGTGAAAAACATTATTTTTCGTTGGGCAAAATGGTTTTGGATATGAAATCATATTTTAGTCGTAAAATTTTGAAAGTGACAATTTTTCTGGTTCTTGAGCTATGGACGACGAAAAAAACGTCTTGAACCTACGGACGTACGAACGTACATACACACGCACGCACAGACATATTTCTAAAAATCATTCATTTCGACTCTATTGACCTTGAAACGTGGAGAAATGTCAAATCGGACCCATTACAATAACTTCCTATGGGAAGTTAATAACCTCAAACTTAAATATGAATAGCCATCTTACCACAAAGTTGCAATAAGCAAAAACAGCACTTAGTAGCACATGCATGACCTTTATCAATGCAAAAGAACTCAGTTTAAGCTGTTGGAGGCAACTTCTAAATCAGTTTTGTGTTATGCGGTTTTCAGCACAACGAAGAAATTGAAAAAGTACTAAGATTTTTTCTGAAACGAGTTTTAAACATCTATTTAGTTCCTCAAATTAAATGTGTGGTCTTTTCAAGTTCTTTATTTCCTCTAGAATAAGAAAAACAAAAACGCCTTGAACAATATTAATGAATGAAGTGAAGAGTACACAAAAATGGGAACAAGAACAGGACAAGTCTAATATGAAGACTAGTACTCATTATCTTGCTTTGTTCGCACATCGTCGATCTTAAGGATCATCTTAACCAGCTGTGTGGCCAAGAGGAGCTGTTGTTTCTTGGAATTCAGAGACTCGATAACATGATGGTTCTTCATGTCAGAATCGCCTGTCAGCATGCAATCCACACCCAGACTGGGTAACTTCTCGGCAACCTGGCGGGATTTCAACTCGGAGAGGGTCTCAATTGGATGAAGACCACTGTTTTCGGCCAAAGCCAATGGAATGTTTTCCAAGGCAATAGCAAACGAACGGAAAGCGTACTGCTCCAAGGTTGAAAGTTGATCGGCTTCCTTAGCTTTTATTGGAGACGTTTATGTCCCCACTATTTATTTCAACTTTGAAACTTCCCTTCGATTATGTTATTAGGGCTGCATTCATCCAGAAGACCGTTTAACAAAACTTAATGTAACACAAGCAATTTTTTTGTTCCTGTATTGTTAACTGGTGACCCTTTATTAGGACAATTTACATGATCTTAAATAATAAAAAATAAATAAAAACTTAAATATCCCAAAGGTAGTAAAAATGTCTGGTCATTTGTAAAAAACATATGAAACACCACGTTATCCTCGGTTCCAACGCTCATCCACAATGACAGTCTCTATGTAAGCTCGATTGATAAAGCCAATTTGCTTGCAGTACAGTTTGCTGTTAATTCGACGCTACCGGAAAGTGTCATGAGTCCTTCTGTTCTTGAGAGCGGAAATGATTCTATGGGACGAATATTTTTTCGCACTCGTACAGGTGCAAGTGTACTGAAAGACCTTGACATACATAAATCCGCTGGCCTGGATAGTATTTCCCCAATTGTTCTGAAGAGGTGTTCTTTATCGCTGGCAAAACCACTGCGTAAGCTTTTCCATCTTTCCTACTCTACAGGTCTCTTTGCGAGCGAATGGAAAATGGCATTTGTCCAGCCTGTCCCTAAAAAAGGCGAATCCTCCTCTCCCTCTAATAATCGTCCAATAGCACTCACACCGTTCTTCCCAGGGTCATGGAAACGCTGATTAATTATCAGCTCAAGAAATATCTTGAAGAATTGAAGCTTCTTAATGACCGACAGTATGGTTTTCATAGCAATAGGTCCGCTGGTGATCTCATGGTTCATCTCACCGAACAGTGGAACAAATCTTTATATAGTTTTGTAGAAAGTTTTATCTAAGACACTCTTTCTTATATTCATAAATGATCTTCTAATCCATTAACCAGTTTCGCCGACGACAGTACTCAATGCTGCCTCCTGTCGTTAAAGCGTAACACACCTCCGATGCCACTATCTATGAGTGGCACTTGCATTAACAAGATTAACAAAGAGGCAAGACAACTCAGAAACGGCAATGAAGTTCGTGAGCTTCAACTTCTTAAGCTACAAATAGATGCATCTAATTACTACGAATTAATAAACTGATCGAAGGAAAAAGTAACCGAACCACCAATGACAATGAAATACAGCGATACAGAAATATCGAACATGATATCTTCAAAGGGCAATTTAATGTTTTTGCAGAAGTTGCCTTGTCACACTCAAGCAGTAGAACGTTGCGTTAAGCTTGTTACAGAAGCCTTATTATCTGTTTGCGGACAGGAGGCACGAGATGGCTACATAAGAGCAAAGATCAAATCCAGGTAAGAACTACCGTTTTTTGAAACAAAATCGCAACCGTACGGGAGGCTGGGAGCAATTAAATTTATTTCAGAATTCAATTCTTGTTCTTTTTTCTATTTTTAAAGTATCAAATTTAGAATTAATACATTGGGTAAAAATTTTGAGTACAAGAAACAAAAAAAAAATTGAAAAAAAAAACAAATTTCGCTACACCCTAATGTAGGGGGCCTCCGACCCTTTGGCTTCTTCATCTCAGCCATCAATGAGTAACGACTCTCTATTGGGAGTATTGTGGTGGCTGTGGTTACCCAAAAATGTTGGGAAGATATGGCATCAAAGCTTTATCCTCTATGAGCCTTCCATGCAGAAGGTGTAAGATCCTGCCCCTCAACAAGTGGTTTGGGCGTTCCTTTACAGGTCCGCAGAATTGTAGAGGTAGCTATCTGCTCTGCAACAAAAAGACTCAACTTTCAAAACCGACCAAAATTGTGTTTATAATATAGAAACAGGCGAGTATTCAACCTTTTGTGGCCAAATTCGAGCCTACCGGCTCAGTGAACAATCGGCCAACACCCGTACGAGGTCAAGAAACCATCTTAAGCAATAATGATAATTTTTGGGTGAATGGATACGTGAATCAACAAAATTGTTTCGGGACGCCAATGCTTCCAAATGTTAAATGTACTATTTGATGTGGATTTTGGGCTGTAGGCGTCATTGGTCCGAATTTCTTTGAAAATGGGTGATCACTAAAGATCGACGATCATCAACTTTCTGTGGCCTGAATTATATGATATGGACACTGACGACACATGGTTTCAACAGGATGGTGCTACATGTAACACAACTTAAGACACAATCGATAAACTGAGCAGTAAATTGACAACCAAGATCATTTGACTTGACTCCTTTAGACTTTTTCTTGAGGGGCTTTCTTATGTCAAAAGACTTCACAAATAAGCGTTTCGAATCTTATAAGTGCAAAATCAGTACGACCCCATCTTTTTAATTTAGGTTACGTTTTTTCTTAAATGGTCACAATTTAAATACACCGGATTTTCCAATAAAGACTTGACAACTTTTTTTTAAACAGAACGCAAACAATTTGATAATTTCAAAAAACTTTATTATTGGCTTGAATTACAAACAATCAAAACATTTACATATAAATAGAACTCGACTTCATTCATGTGACCATCAAGGGCACGTTTGAAGCTGTTGGTTTGTTGGGCCCAATTTTTGATAACTAAGTCTAAATTCTTAGGCCGCGTTTCCATTTGCAAGAAAACTTCTGCAAGTCTGTCCGACAGTGAATTGCAAGTGGAAACTACCAAGCAATTTCTATCGCGACAGTACTTTCATAACTTCTTGCGAGTATTTGCAAGTGCAATTAATTGCTAGTTTAAACACATTTGTATCGACTCGCGACAGTTCTTGCAGCTTATCGAAACACTTTCGTATATCTCGCGCAAGTAGCTGGTTGACGTCTTTGCTTTACACATACAAAATGAGTAAGATAAAAGGTCGTGAATGGCCTCGCGAAGAAGTTATGCATTTAATTGAAGTTTACGAGTGTAATCCATGTTTATGGAATAACCGGGACGAAAATTACAAGGACCGAATTAAAAAAATTCTGTTCTTAATAAGATCGCGGAAGAGTTTCATACTATTTCATTATATGTATGTACTGTACTTACCAGCTGCTAAGAATCGCAGAGTCAACAAGAGTCTTTCCTTCGGTGATATTGACTCACGGAATCGAGTGTCTTGTTTTTTATAATAGGACCCACTTTTAATAGCAAAACTTCCAAATCAATTACGGTCATCAGAGTGAAATTGAAGTATTGCTGAACATCTTCTGTATTCAATTCATTTAATAAATTATAGAAGGCACCAGCTTCCCGTCTTTTTAAAATCCAATCTCGAACCCAAGTTGATCTTTTTTTCTTTTTTAATAATAAAATTATCATCGCAGCTGCTAATCTTTGAC
This sequence comes from Eupeodes corollae, assembly GCF_945859685.1. Classification (NCBI taxonomy): domain Eukaryota; kingdom Metazoa; phylum Arthropoda; class Insecta; order Diptera; family Syrphidae; genus Eupeodes; species Eupeodes corollae. The sequence continues at coordinate 97,533,509 of NC_079147.1, forward strand.
GTTTTCTCGCCATGACTTCACAATTTTAAGTAAACAACCGGATTTCTGGCGACATTAATTGCTCTCCTGGTGTAAATACATCTGCAATAAATTGCGACAGTATGTTGCGCGAGCTTCTTGCAAGACATTTATTGCAGAAGAAATTGCAAGAATTCACATGACAATGTAAACGCGACTGCAAGAAACTTCTGCAAGACTTCCGCGAGTTGACTTGCAAGTGGAAACGCGGCCTTATAACTAAACCAATATTACCTTTAAAGTTGCGGTCACAACTTTTTTACCAGAATACAAATGTTGAGCTTACAGAATAAATTGACAATGACAGTTTGATGATTTGTGAAAAGGTGCGTTTACGAATTAAATTCAAAGATGTCAAATTTCTTTTACAAATAATCGCTTTGAATTGGGTAGTACTCTTTTCCAGCAGGCTCACGACCCATTGCTTATAGCCCAAATGTATCCCATCTCCTTTAATTGTTTTGTTGTTGTTCTTCCTTGAGGGCACAGAAATAATAACCAACAAATTTTGTGTTTCCATAACAAATGTTTCGTTATTCTTTTTAAATTCAATATTTTTCCTCCACATGTTTCAGCACTTTCAAAAAAGTGCAACTGCGTGGTACGCAGCCATGGATTTAATTTTGTCGAAATTTCTGTTTTCAAAACTATGTATACTTTATTCTACGAGTACACATATTTTACATGTAAATAGGTGTATCTCCATGTCAACGACTGCCGACAGCAGCGTAAAGTTTTGTTTGGTGACAGTTAATGCTTTGGGGGATGTGGCAATATATTGCAGTGGATAACCTCTGTCCAAAAATTACAAAATATGCAATTTGACCGCATTCGCATCACATGCATTACACACACACAACATTTCTGTGGAAATATGGAAAATTTGTTTTGGACAAACCCTTTGATTGTGGCATTTGAAATTTATAGAACGAAATTTGATTATTTTATTGAAATTGATTGAAACCATAAAATAAATTGTTCGAATAGAATGTTATAAGTATAAATATAGGGAGGTATGCATATGTTTATATTTTCAGAGTTATCTGCGATATAAAATTAATCAAAAACAAAAATTTATTGATTAAATCATATTAAATTTTTGTTTAGTTGTTTTTTTAGTTGTTACTTCATAGAAACTATTATACTTTTTGGGTTGTTAAAGTTAATTTTTGGAAGAAGTTAATATTCAATTAACTTTAATTTTGAAAACATATTCAATTTAATTTTACCTACAGCAGTTTTCAAGGAAAACATGTTTAATTCAAAGGAAATTATTATGCCGTGTGTTATAAACGGAAGGATATTAATTATTGTATTATAATTGTTATTTTGTCAACCATTTTATTCTAGAAAATTGTCAAACGACAAACAATTTTTCCTAGATATTGAATAAAATAAAAAAATGACAACTCCTATATGCAAAAGGAAGAGAACTGCTCACGAGCTATATAAGCAGGAGAGGAGAGAAGAACACCGACTTCTCAGAAGAAGAAAAAGAGAGAGCATGAGAAGCGTGCGGTCGAAGATGTTGAGAAGTTCAAAAGCAGATATGAAGCTCGAAAGTTTTTAAGTAGGTGGAACGAAATTCACAAGAACATAAACCTTGAACCGAAGGCTTCAAAGAGGAAAGTGGAAACATCATAGTGGGACCACAGTCAATGCTGAGGCTATGGAAGAATCATTTCTGCACATTCCTCTGTCAGGCAGGATGTTACATTCAACTAGGGATGTTACGAATATTCGCATCCGCATCCACAATTGCGGATTATTCGCAATAATTCCAACATCCCCATTCGCATCCGCATCCGCATAAACTGTTCCGGAGTTTGTTGCGGATGCGGATGTTTTTAAAGTTTTTTTTTCAAATTCGAAAAATAGCAACAAAGTACTCCAGGACTGTGTGACACGCTGGAATATTTTACTACATTCTACTTTTGTAAGCGTTTTTCCAAGATAAAAGATGCATTAAGTCTTTATGCAAATGACAACAATATTGAACCAATTTTGCCAGAAGAGTGGAAAATAATTGAAAGCTGTCTTAAACTACTCAAACCTTTTAAAGAAGCTACTCGTGAAATAAACAGCTCTTAGGCGCTTAAATCATATATATCTGTGATTTCTATAATTCAAATGCTTAAGAAAAAACTTGATGAATACTTATCAAAAGCATCGGACACTGATGCCATTCGGCTGGCAGCCTTAAATCTGAAAACTCATTTTTCAACCAAATTTTCATCTTTGCAAGACAACGATTTGTGTGCGATTTCAACACACTTAGACCCTCGAAAATGGATGAAACTTTACATTCGGAACCAGGAACGTCCGGTTTAAGTTACAAGGTTTGCTTCAGAAGCGATATGGCAATGATGCTAGATTCATCAACTGAAGACGAAGGTGAAGAATAATCTGATAACGCTTGTCCCGAAGCACTTCTCCGAAGGGAGTTAGCAAGTTACCGAAATAAAAAAAGACTAGAATTGGATAATAATCCACTTGATTGGTGCAAAGTCCATCGAACAGACTTTAAAAGGCTCTCCAAAGTTGCACTGAGGTATTTAACACCTCCACCAGCCAGTGTTCCCAGCGAACAATTATTTAGTGGAGCTGGATTAATATACGTTCCACTAAGAAACAGATTGCAGTCTGAGAAGGCTGCAAATTTAATTATTAAACGCAAAGATAATCAATACAATTTTCCTTCAATTACGGAATTGAAATTTTTATTATTTAATAAATTCTAAAATACGCATCCGCATCCGCGGATGTGAGACTCAAAATGTCAAAATTTGTACATCCGCAACAACACTGCATTCAACATAGACGATAAAAGCCAGCATATCCGTCTTCCCGACTTAGACGAGGTAAGGATTTCCGTATCATAGCTGAAGTCTAACAAAGCCACTGGAGATAGTTTAGTAAGGAGTTTTCACCAACTTATATGTAAGCATGCCCCATGAATGGAATCTCAGTATTGTGTGCCCATTACTGCAAAAAGGAAACCCTCTAAACTGAACAAACTATAGAGGCATCAGTCTACTTAACAGCTTTAAAGCCTTTTTTGACATCGATTCCATCAGTGAGAGCAGTGAGAATCTTCCATGGTCATCCTGCACAAACCAACAAGTTTGGCAGGGCTGCCAAAACAAGACATAGATCTATACAGTTCGTCCCTGTTGATACTTTCATATGCGGCCTTGAAATCGATGAAAAGATGGTTTGTATCGATTTGATGTTCTTGGGTTCTTTCCAGGATCCACCGTAGTGTGACTATTTGATCGACTGTGAACTAAAAATAAGGAATTATGAGGTTGTTGACCATGGGGTCTAGATGTTCACATATTACAGCAGAGAAGTTTTTGAACGAGGAGCTAAGTAGACTGATGCCTCTAAAATTGGTGCAGTTAAGGGGGTCTCCTTTTTTCAGAAACAGGCAAACAGTATTGACGTTTTATTTATCAGGCATTCCCTTCGACCATATCTTACAGATAAGTTGATGCATGCTTTTAACCAAATTATCTCCAGCTGCTTTCATTCATGTATTTTAGAGGCTTTATTGTACTTCAGCTTAGATATGTCAATCTTTACTTTGTCTAAGTCGGGAAGATGGTGTTGTTGGTTTTCGTCGTCTACGTTGTCGCCACTATACAATCTGTAGAAGTAAGCCTACCATATAATTAGCACTGACTGCTGTTCCACTTCGCAGGTTTATGAACATACTTGTGAATTTCGTTTCACATGCTCATAAAACTTTCAAACTTCATTTCTGCTTTTGAACCTCGCAACAATCTCGAACGCACGCTTCTCATGCTTTCTCTATTTCGGTGTTCCTTTCGCCTATTCTGCTCATAGAGCACGTGAGAAGCTCTCGTCCTTCTATGCAGCACCGCTTTACGTGCTTGTTGTTTGGTTGCATTTGCCTGCCGACATTCCTCATCAAACCAGGGCTTCCTTGTTTGTGGCTTGAAACCCAGCACGTCAGAGGTGGCTTCTCTGATTGCATCTTAGCAATGTTGCCACTGGTTTTCGATATTATGTGTTGGCGGGCAGAAGACTTCGAGAGAGGTTACTTGTAACTCGGTCAGAGAATTATTTGTCAATCGCTTCCGATTGTTGGCGTTCGACGTTATATCTTCTCTCAGCATCTCTCTGTTTTGCCATATGTCTGAAAACGAGAAGTGCTACCTTGGCTACAACGAGTTAGTAGTCCGAGTCGATTTAAGCTCCTCGGACATCCATGATGCTGGAAGCGTGTCTAGCGTCGATCGCAATATGGTCAATCTGATTGACGGTAGAATGATCTGGCGAGCTCCAAGTTCCTTTGTTGATGTTGAGGTGTGGAAAACGTGTACTGGATACCATCACGTTTCGCCCCGCAGCAAAATTGATGGGGTTGTATCCGCTGTAGGAAGTGTTGTCTTGCAGGCTGTTTTTTCCGATTATTCCACCCACGATGTCTGCCCTTCTTAACTTGGGATTAAAATCGCCCAGGACAAATTAAATATAGTAGCTAGGACACTGCTCATATGTTTTGTCTAAGAGCTCGAACAACATATCTTGGGTGATTTCATCCTTTTTTTCGCTAATGTTGCCCTGACCCTGCCGCACGACCTTCAACCTTAAGGGCGAGAGCCGGCATAAGCGCTCCTTACAGGCCATAGCTTCAAATATGTCGCATTACCCCCTATAAGATGTTTACTAAGTAGTCAACAAAACTGGAACTGTAGACCCCCCCTTTGATTCCATCTCGGGAATTAATCCGCTGTCGTCCGGATGAGAGAAGAGGTGCCTTAGTGGAAACACCTTTCCCCCCTTCTCTCGTTTGCTACCCCTAACAGCTTTTTACAGGGGTTGGAACCCAATCTCCAGTTGAGGTAATAGGCACCCCATGTTCTCCACGGCGAGCTGAGAGTAGGAGTTGATAGACAGAAGTGGGTTTTGAGGAATTCCTGTAGATGCTTGAGTCCTCTTCAATGCACATGTCTACCATTTGAACATCGGAGTGAAGCAGACGTGATTTAAATTTGACATGAATTTTATTTTACGCGAAAAATAATCTTCTGGCATTTTAAATTAAATATGATTTCTGACTCTGACGTATCCTAATCTAACGTTCATGTTTTCGATGACTTTTAAAAGTTTTTCTAGCCAAGATTGATTGAAGTTGAAGAGATCAATCGTGTCGTGGCAAATCAAACTGAGTATAAACCAAGTGACAGCTCTCAAAAATACCAATCCTTAAACAAAATACTGGCGTATTGAACACTACACTTCTAATCCAACCATCCAACATTTTTGAGTTTGTCAATCCTTTTTTTAATTTCCATTGTTAAGAATCTTTAATTTATAAAGTTCTGTGTATTTCAAGTCTTCTTATAGAGACAAAATGTTAAAAACCTACATACATATGGTAACAAGTCCTTTTAATCAAATGTATCTACATTTAATTGCTTCAATTCCTCTCAATTATTTTGTCCAAAATATTTGAAGTTTAAATTTTCAAATCCACCTTAAAATACAAACCAGACAGAACTCACATCACAAGTCACACTATTTTGTATAAATTGAAAATTAGTTCACTCAATCAGAGATATGTTATATTTATGGTATGTCCTTGTAGCAATTTCTATATAATAAACTTATTTATATAAATGAAACCCAAGCAAAAGCGTATAAGGAATGCCATTCAAGTGTGTATAGAAGATAAACCAAGAGAAGAGGTGCTTTGCATTTCAAGAACTTCAATTCAATCAAATTGACACTTCATACAATTGTTCCTTTCAAACGGGAAAGAGAGGGAAGAATATATTCTTCAATGCACAAGCAAAATCCATATATCCAATCTTCGATAGCCGATTTATTTGCAAAAAGGGTTTAGAAGATGGAAACTTATCGAACACCTCTATTCACCCATATCTACCATATCTATAGGTACAGCCTTCTAAGGCTACACTCAAGGGTACATAAATCTCTGCAATCACTCTCAGCACGTCCAAAACTTGTCGAAGGTTTCATACATATATAAAACTAAGTTTCATAGAGAACGTATAGATCACTTCTCAGGACAAACATTCAATCTTCCATTGGCATAGTCCGTCCGTCGTCTCGTCCATCGTCCATCGTACATCGGTCTTCAGTCGTTTACGTTTCCATCCGGATCCAAGAAGTGGTCAAACATTTTGATGAAATGATGGCCCATTCCTGTGATGCAAGAGGTTTTGTATACATTTATACTTGAACAATATTCAAGAACTTATAATGACAAATAGTTACATTAAATCGAATACAAGGAGCATTCCTTCAAAGAATTATATCTGCTAGAATGTAGGTAGAGGTGTGTATAACAAGTGTACAGTATGCAAAATATCTAACTGAGAGGTCTTGACGAGTCCTTGTCCTTGGCCCTAGACGGACACTGATATCAAAGCACTCTCAGTTGCTGATGTTACTTTTGTTTACTTATCGCAAGTTATAGACACATTTCTAAAGGACCTCCACCTTCAACTCCGCCTTCATCTCATGCTAAATTCTAGGCATCCAATCACCAATGCAAGATTGCATGAATGAATATTAAATTGATCATCACTTTGCAGAATGGAAATACACGAATTCCTCTTGCAATAAACCCACTCGAACTTAAGACCAAACTTTATATTTTGTTTCAAAAGGAGTAAAGGACTAGACTATTTTGCTTAAAGTTTGTTTTATCAAATGCAAATATATACGAGTTGAGGAATATGATTTAATTTATTGATACGCATTGAACTAGAATTGCCTGCAGCTATTTTAATGAATTAAATCATTTTCAAGTCTGAGTATTTTAAAGATGATATTATCTTTAAGGGGTTTTCCACATGAAGCTAGACGAGCGCCATTATCAATCAATAAGTTGCTGCCGCACTTTCTTGTACTGTGCTAAAATTCATCAGACCATTGTCATGGTTGTGCTGAGTTTTCCAATAAGATGTTTTATTTAAATATATAAAGGGTTTTTCAATAAGGGCGGCTAGATGTTGAAATGGAATAAAACAAGCTGTGAGTGAGGTATTAACAGCATTTTTTTTATTTAAAGGGCGCATGTATGCCATTAAGTGTGGAAAATGACATCATTCAAATGAGCGTTCCGGCTGAATTTGAGCGATTGCCTGTGTTATGTTCACCCTTAGGGCATCAGTCAATTGTGGTTTATGTGCATAGACTTGTGACTTCAAGAAACACCACAGGAAAAAGTCTAGCTTGATCTAGGTCCATATGGTTAAATTTGGCCCATAAGAAATTATCTATCATCGTTATGTAGCGCACCCTGTTGACGGTGACCACATCACTAATGTCGATTTCAAAAGTACGGACCTGTAAAGACCTATATAGAGAACACAATATAAACACTTCGTAATCTTGAACAAAAGTTTATTTCTATCTAAGTCTGCTTTGCTGCACTACTCAATACCGACTGCCAGGTCTCTCGCGTGCTCTCGGTTGATGGATCGGCCGGTGGTTGTTTTACAGGATGCCACATCCCTACAATGTTTTCCAACTTTAAAGTTAGCTTTTGGTTAGGTGTTCCTATTTCATTTGACGTTCCTGTCAGGTTAGGTGTCGCAGCTCTTGGAAGTTATTTGTTGCATTGTGTCGTGTTTCTGGGAGGTCGGGAATTTTCTTGAGATGACTAATATTCCGTCTATAGACTTTTCCATTCCCGCTCACCAACACAACGTTGCCTTTCCGCTGGATCACTTCGAATTCTTCTTGTTTGATGGCTTCAAGTTTTGTACTAAAACTTTGTCCTCTACTTCTAGCTGAATACTTTCCGCATTCCAATTTTGATCAGCTGTTTGCTTCCCTCTTTCCCTCTTTCCTTGTTTCTGATATCTGAATCTCTTTCTTCTGATTCTAAAATGTTTTCTTGAATATCTTTGAAGCATGGGATCTTATCTCTTATTAAACTGTTAAATAACAGTTCAGAAGGCGACTTCAGTGTCGTGCCATGTGGTGTGACATTGTACATTAAGGTGAATTTTTGTAACTCTTGTATGTAATCATCGCCTTTAGAGTTCGCAATTTGAAGCCTCTTTAGTATAGACCAATTCATATTTTCGACTTCGCCATTCGCCTGAGGACAATATGGTGGCGATGTTATAAGTTCAATATTATTTTGTTTGCAGTAATCCTGAAACTCTCTACTTACAAATTGGCTCCCATTGTCGGCTGTAACGGATTTAGGATAACCGAGCCTAGAAAACATTTCCTCTAAGATATCGATGATGACATTTGATGTTATTTTCTTAATAAACTTCGCCTCATAATACCTTGAGAAGTAATCTATAATCACGAAAACATAGTCCTGGTTTGGTAGAGGACCTAGCAAATCCATTGCTAAACATATCCAAGGTCCTTCAGGAAAAGAACGTCTGTGCATTGGAGCAGGGTACGTTGCATTCGATACCAGTTAGCAATCGCTACAAATTTTGAAAATTTTTTCAACCTCTTTATCTACCAGAGGCCACCAGACTTTGGAACGTACTCTCCGTTTCATGACGGTTTCTCCTGGGTGACCTTCGTGTGCCAATTCAAAGACCCTCGTTCTTAAACTTGTGGGTATGACAAGCTTTGTTCCTCTCAGAAGAACATTTCCCATAATGCTCAGTTCTATTCTAAATGGGAAATATTTGTTCGCGCGATTGGGAGCCAAATCATTATTTGCAATGCATCGCACAGTTCCATCAGTTCTGCATCTGGATTATTATGCTCAACAATTTCAAGAATAGTTAATATGCGCGGTGTCGATTTTTGAACTATGTGACAAATAGTTTGTTCGCAGTTCCTGTCAATACTATCTGAATCAGTAATGTGAACTTCCCAGGTTGATAAATGACTTTGAACTTAAAAGATTGTAGTCTTAGAATCCAACGCTCTATTCGGGCCGGTGGTTTTGAAGTAGGTTTGAAAATGGCCTCTAACGGCTTATGACCTGTTACGAGTTCAAATTCAACTCCCACCAAATAGTAATAAAATCTTTCTACAGCCCAGTGCAAGGCTTTCTTTTTCCGTTTGGGATTACCTTCGTTCAACTTCAGAAAGACTTTTACTGGCGAACGTCACTACCTAAGGGCTTTCATTCACAAATTGGAGTAAAACTGCACCCAAAGCCACTGGGCTTGCGTCAGCAATTAAACGAATCCGATTATTTACATTATAATATGAAAGGGTTAGAATTTTAGCCAGTTTTTCCTTTAATTCTCGAAAAGATTTTTCTTGACTTTCGTCCCATGTAAATGTGACGTTTTTTTTCATCAGACGTGGCTCAGTTATATGACCCAGATCAGGAATAAATTTTCCAAGGTACGTGATAAGACCTAGAAAACTACGTGTCTCTTCTTTGGTTTTCGGCGGCAATTTTAAAACTGTCTTTACCTTCTCGGGGCCAGGACGTATAAAATCTATTGACAAAATATGTCCTAAAAATTTCATGGTTTGAGCTTTGCAAATACATTTGTCATCGTTGATTACTACATTGAAATCTTTAAAAACGGATAATACCAAATTGACATTTTGACCATGCTCTGTCTCATTTTGACCAAACACTATGATATCATCAAGGTAATTTAAAGTATTTTTACAACTAGATAAAATGTTTTCCGTAATTCTTTGGAAGATTTCGGGGGCTGAGTTAACACCAAACAACATTTTTTTGTATCGATAAATCCTTTTTGATGCGATAAAAATAATAATAATATTCGTATGTCACCGTTCTCCTTGAAATATATGACAACTGGTGATATCCAACGACTTGGTCCAACTACAGGCTCTATGATATCCTGTGCGAGAGTCTCATTCAACTTAGCCTGTACCTTCGCTTCAAGAGGGGCAGGTACTCTACGTAAGGGCTGTTGTACTGGCTTAACCGATTCATCAATCGATAGTGAGACCTTAAACCCTTTGGTTTTCGGAAACGGGTCTATCTTTTGTATCTTATTAACATGAAGACCTAATTTCAAAATATTGAGTTTTATTGCTGTGTCTTTGCCTAATAATGATTGACTACCATTCTCTATTACATAGAATGTAGAAATCATGTCGAAACTACTATTGGCACTTATTACAGCTTCGAAAACTGATTTAACTTTAAGTAAATCAATCCCAGCGTATGCTCGAAATTGATTTTCCGTTTCAGCCCTAACATTCCATAAAATTGCTTTCTCCTTGCTAAGTTTATTCCAATCACTTTTGCTTAGAAAATTGTGCTTGGATCCCGAATAGATAAGCATCGTTATTTTACATCCTCTAATGAAGCACGTTATATTTTCACTCATTTGACAGTCGTTCAGTTCTAAATTTCAGTCGACTATTTTAAAACAATCGTATTCTCGAAATTTAACACCTCCTGTTTTAGGTTCACAGTCATTTTCTTCAGTTACAAACCGACTGACAGGTCTCTCGCGTGCTCTCGGTTGATGGATCGGCCTATGGTTGTTTTACAGGGTGCCACAGGACCAATTACGCCGAACGGCCCAAAATCCACACCAAATGGAAACTTTTGGAGGATGTATTATTCCCTGGTAAGGCTCGCGTGGGTTGATGTTGTCAGTAAAGATGATTTTTCAGCCAAAATTTTTTTCCTCTTCCAAACGATTCGAAGCCCAGTCAGTGAACAAACCACGTTGTCTATGGTCATGAACTTTGAGCTCCTTTGTCAGTTAAATCTTGACCGGGTGTAGGCCCAAGTTCCGTTGCAAAATTCGGCAAGTTGAAGTCTGCGACAGGCCGAGTTCTTGTGCACGACGCGTGGAATGCTGTTCACTTTCACGTCGATATTCTGGGCCGATCTTGCGTTCCTTGAACTAACGGGTGTTGGCTGATTGTTTAATGAACCGGTCGTCTCAAATTTGGCCACCAAACGCTAAAGAGTCGACTGTGAAGGAACACCACTCCTACCGTAAAATTTGCGCAATGTGCACAATGTTTGCCTTAACAAATACTTATATTTATATTTAAGTGTAAGTGGATTTTTTTTGCATATCTAGTTATTGGTATTAAATTAATTATTTAACGCTCCATATTCCTTTCTTGTATACTCTTAGTCCAATTTAAAATCCAAAAAATTATAAAAGGTAGAGTTAGGGCTGCAAATTTCAACATTTTACATTCTTACCCGAATTCGTCTTCAAAACATTCCTTGCTACGGAAAAAAGTTTCGACGTTGACAAAATTGTCAATTTAAAACTGAAAGCTCTTGGTTTTCCAACATTGTTCATTGACTTGATATCTACAAAACCCTTCATAAACAGTTATTTTAGGAATCGTGGTGTTTGATCTTATCTTCTCAGGGGTTCCTCAAGGTAGTCATATTGGCCCAATCCTATTTATACTTGAAATCAATGACGAAAGTTGCATCATTTTCTGTTCTGATATCTGCATCTATGCTTAAGACATGAAAATAATCAAAGCTTTCGCTTCTTCCGAAGACTCTTCGCTTCATCAACATGACTTAACACTTGTTTTACCTGTTGCAATAAGAACTTTTTGGAACTTTTTATAAAAAATGCCAATCTATGACTTTCTCCCGTAAAAAAATGTAACGATCCTTATTACTCATTGAAATTGCATTGACAGTTTAAGTTTTGTGTTCTTTGTGATTTTAAAGTTGTCAATACAAGAAATTAAGACATTTGTCTTCATCTCCTCACGTTCCCAGAATGTGCTAATTATTTATTTACAATATAGGTATAAGGGCATCCTTGTTTCCAAAGAGGACGAACTTCTACAGTTCATTAAAAAAACGAATAATTTCAAGATATACCAGACAAAACTGCCAGCTTGGTTAAAATGGCGAGAAAAATAGATAACATCTAGAAGGTTACATTGCTGATTGCAATCAACTTGTGTGTATGGAGATGATGTATCATCACACCCCGGTCCTCCCGAAAAATTTAATTACACTTGTTCTTATCCTAGTCTGGTCTGCTATCCTAGCTTATTTCTTCCACATTGACTCTATCGCCACATTCACCACCGCCACCGTCCTAGACCAACCGAGATCTTTCTCTCTCTGCCAATGCAATCAGCACCAAAATGATTGCAGACACCACACGGATGAGGACGAAACGACGACCGACGAGGCACGGACTGTCACATATAAACTAAGTCATATTTGACAATTAGATTATAGAATAACAAAGGCTTTGACATTGTTTACAAGATAAACCAAAGTGCTTAATTAACTTTTGCATTATGTCTTAGTGTAAGTGTGTGTTTATATGTGTGTGATACCCGTTTGCCGAAATCAAAAACCTTATACCTTAATTCTACACTGTCCATATTGTATTGTAATGCCTTGATACACTGCAACAAATCCTTCTGTTCAGTTAAATTAAATTAATTTGCAAATGGTAACAAATTTAACCGTCAAAACGGCCTTCCAATGCTTTTGGACCTATTCAGCAAACAACTTTGGTGCTGACGAAATCACGATTTTTTACATACATATGTTGACGAAATTAACCTTTCTTTGTTATAAGAAATACGCATTTTTAATTGGATTGAAAAAAGTCATTTTAAAAGCTTGTATTTATTTGATGTATTTAAGAAAGTATTGGGTACGCAAAAACAAGATTAAGCTTAAATTAAAAAAAATCATTTAGCTTAAAAATCCATCAGGGTTACGAACATTCATCAAGATTTTGTCGACTTTTCGGAATCTTGCATTTACAACTTCAAGTCGAAAACGTGGATTATTTATAAGACCAACGTTATAACCGCCTAGACAAAAATTGGATCCACCAGATTTACGGAAACGAATCTTTCTATCTTGAGAAGAAAACTTCCTGACTAAAAAATAGTGTAGCAGATGTAATTATTTAAATTTTTTTAATAACTAAAATACATTTTTAGATTTTACCTTTGGGTGTTTAGTCAATAAAAATTCTCAAGAAAATTTATTACTAATACATTGTTCTCTAAACTTAAAGAAATGACAAAAAAATGTTTGTGTTTTAATAATTTGTCTGTTGTTTTTAACTTTCGAACTTATAAATATTTTGTTCTGATACTATGGACAAGAGCAACATTTTTTTCGAATCTTTTATTTTGCATGCCAAATTACTTTTCTGAAAAATTATAACTCCAGAATTATGGTAAACCTTTGGCAAACCTTTTTTTGTTATTTAAGTATCAGATTGTCGATTTGTTAAAAAAACGTATTTTTGCAAACTTTAGAACAACTGTATTCTGAAAACTTTAACATCTATATACACAAGCTTTGGCAGAATTACAATTAAATTTATTGGCCATAAAATTGTAGAAGATTACTGCATCAATAAGTCTGCATTCAAAAATTTAATAGAAAACTATTTGTAAAATATCTCCACAATTTCGAAACTGTTTGATCTTACTCTGGTCCTTGTTCAATTGAGTTTCTAATTGACGGAATCTGGCTATTGCCCGATTTTTGGATTCGTCTAGTTGCATTGTTAGAATTGTTTCTTGGTTGAATGGGATTTTGACAACATATCTCCCATTTGGTTTTCGACAATGTGTTTCATTGTAAAATTGTTTGAAATTTTGGTTGAGAAACTTCTTCTTCCCAAAATTTTTCAAGTTGTTCATCGACTGAAATCTGTGTCACTAGTCCAGTGATACTATATTTGTTAGTTTCTTCATTTGAAGTTCGCCGAGATATTAACCAACCTAGCTGTGATTTCTGTGCTATCAGTGAATTTGAATCATCTCGTTTTATTCCGTCAAGAATTATGTCACCATATGCATCAGCACCAATTATCAAGTCAATAGGTCCAAGAACATTAAAGGTAGGATCAGCGAGTTTTAACTGATCTAAATTTCCAATTTTAAGGAAACTTGTAGTTTTGGAAGAAAGCTTTTAATCCGAGACTAAATTCTGAGGTAAAGTGAGGCTAACGAGAGAGTGGGGGATAGGTGTTTCCACTAAGGCACCTTTATTTATCCAGGCGGCGGCAGCGGACTAATTCTCGTGATGGAATCAACGGTGGCGTCTACAGTTCCAGCAAGGTTGAACTATTTAGTGAACACCTTATAGGGCTTCTTCGACATATTCGGAGCCCAGGTCTGTAAGGAGCAGTTTATCCGGTTCCTCTTCCTTGGAGTTATACTTAGGATCTGGCCCTCCAGGTTGGTGGTTGTGCCGTCGGGATGACTTCCTGTCCACGTAAAAAATACCCTTAGTTGCGAAGCACTAACAAGCCTCGGATACAGACGGATTCACTGTTGACAAACCACGCAAACGAAAAAAGGACAACGAACTTCGGATCTGTACGTGGACTGTTAGGTCCCTTAACAGCCCACGTGCAGCCGAACAATTAGCGGAAGCCCTGAACTGCTGAAAGGCAGATATTACCGCCATCTAAGAAGTGCGATGGGATGGACGGGGCAAACGCAAACTAAAAGACTGCGTTATATACTACGGTGACTGCTACCGAGAACAAAGACAGCGTCTATTTGGGTGTGCATTTGTTGTTGGAACTAATCCCAACAGAGAAGAAAGATGAAGACATCAAAGACATATTCTTCGAGCTCTTGGACAAGACATATGAGCAGTGCCCTGGCAATGACATTAAAATTGTCTTAGGAGATTTTAATGCTAAAGATAAAGCCATCTTTGGTGGCTTAATCGGGAGATACAGCCTGCACGACACTACCTCCGACAACGGATTCAGGCTGGTCGATTTCGCTGCTGGGCGAGACATTCTGGTAGCTTGTACGCAGTTCACGCATCTTAATATCCACAAGGGGACATGGAAATCTCCTGACCAATCAACTGTCAACCAGATTGACCACATTGCGATCAACGCACAACAATTCTCCAGTATACAGGATATCCGAACATTCCGAGAGGCCAACATTGACTCGGACCACTACCTCGTTGTAGCTAAGATAAGTCTACGGATATCCCGATACAAGCCAAAAGAAGGAAGTACTGTGAGAAGATTCGACGTTAGACGGCTACAATCGCAAGAGACTGGCATGTCCTTTTCCGATCGAGTATCTAATAACCTCTTAAGGAGGCCTATGCTTCCTGCATTAAGCATTGAAAACCAGTGGCAACAATGCCTTGCAGCCATCAGAGATGCCGCCTCTGAAGTGCTAGGTTTCACAACAGCAAAACAACTGGTTTGACGACGAATGCCGGCAAGCACACACAGCGAAACAAGAGGCATACAAAACGGCGCTGCACAAAAGGACTAGAGCTGATTGCGAGCTCTACGAGCAGAAGAGAGTAACACCGACTTCTTAGATGGAAAAAAAGAGAGCATGAGAAGCGTTCGACCGAGGAGATAGAGGGATGTCACAACAGGAAGGAGGTTCGTAAATTTTACCAAAAGGTAAAAAAAACCTCTCAAGGGTACCAGCCGCGAACCGAAGCCTGTAAAGACGATCAGGGGAACATAGTAGTAGAACCGCAGTCGATGCTGAGAATATGGAAAGATCACTTCTCCAAATTGTATAACGGCGATAACAAACCGAATTCCGCTGTAAGGGAGATAGAACCACTAAATCTAGGCGACGCAGATAAACAATTCTGCCTACCCGACCTTGACGAAGTGAAGATAGCTATATCTAAACTTAAGTCAAACAAAGGTGCTGGAGCTAACGGCATCGCTGCCGAACTATTCAAAGCAGCAGGCGATGACTTGGTACGGAGCATGCACCAACTCATCAGCAAAATATGGTCGGAAGAAAGCATGTCCGATGAGTGGAATATCAGCATAGTATGCCCGGTACATAAGAAAGGAGATTATCTAAATTCCGCCAACTACAGAGGCATCAGTCTCCTTAACATTGTGTATAAGATCCTCTCTGCAGTATTATGTGAACGTCTGAAGCCATTCGACAACAACCTGATTGGTCGTTATCAGTGTGGCTTCAGACCAGGAAAGTCCACTTTCGACCAAATATTCACACTACGGCAGATCTTGGAAAAAACAAGGGAATTTCAAATCGATACCCACCATCTGTTTATCGATTTTAAAGCCGCTTATGACAGCATCTATAGGGAAACCGAGCAATGTCTAGTTTTGGAATCAGTGTCAAACTTATTCGTTTGTGCAGAATGACGATGGAGAATGCACGCTGCTCTATCAAGGTCGGAAAAGATCTCACCGATGCGTTTGATGTCAAAAAAGGTTTAAGACAAGGCGATGCACTGTCATGCGACTTCTTCAACATCGTCCTGGAAAGAATTGTGCAAAACTCAACCGTCAACACAAGATGCACAATCTTCCAAAGGTCCATGCAATTACTCGAATACGCAGAGATAATGACATAATTGAAAGATCAAAGCGTGATGTCAATGGAGCGTTTTTGAGCATTGCGACAGAAGCAAAGATGATTGGTTTAGTGGTCAATGAGGGCTAGACCAAGTATATGCTGTCATCAAAAAAGGACACTGAACAACGACTTCTTGAACAAAACGTCACCATGGATAGCTATAACTTTGAGGTAGTTTAGAACTTTGTCTACCTAGGCAACGCTATTAACAGAGACAACTACACCAGCGCTGAAATCAAAAGAAGAATAACTCTTGCAAATCGCTGCTTCTTTGGACTTAGAAGGCAATTGAGAAGTAAAGTCCTCTCTCGAGCATCTAAAATCACCATCCATAAGACACTCATCATCCCGGTTCTCATTTATGGTGCTGAGGCCTGGACCCTGTCAAAGAAAGATGAGAGCGTCTTAGGATGCTTCCAAATAGAAAAATTCTTCGATTGATTTTTGGTCCCGTACGCATAGATGGAGAATGGAGGTGAAGATATAACGACGAACTGTATGGGATGTACAGCGACATTGACCTAGTTAGTAGAATTAAAGTCCAACGGCTTAGATGGCTAAGTCATGTAGTGCGGAAGGTCTTCGAATCAAATCCCAAGGGACGGTGCAATAGAGGAAGACCGCGACTCAGGTGGCGCACCCAGGTGGGAGAGGACCTCAACCAACGTGGCGTACGAAACTGGAGACAGCTAGCTAGAGACCGAGATCAGCCCAATCCATGTGTAGATAGGAATGATGCTTTTTGTTGCACCGATGGCAATTTCTTTTGCTTAAGCATTGTGACTGCTTGTCGAGTCGTAAGCAGTTCAAGCAGAGCTTAGCTTGTTTGGAATGTTGCCATCTTTCTTTTGGTGTCGCACTTAAGAATTTTTGACATGTGTATATCACATGTTCGCCTTTGCAAATGGGGCATTGGAGGTTCTTCGTATATCGATTTGAAAGTTGCGAAGCATATGTTTCGGTTCATCAAACGATTTGTTTGCAACAACGTCTTTCTAGAAGCTTGGTTCTGCTAGCCCTTGTTCGAACAGGTTCTGCTTTCAATATCATGCATTTTCGTCGTCATGTGAACTATAATTGGGTCCCATGATGTGGTGTCGAAACCCATGTTTTTGAGTGCTGCCAGTCCTTCTTGATGGCATCAAAAATGTTTTTGATCGTTGTTGCTGATGGAATGTTTGCTTGCCTGTCCAGCCTTAAACATATTTTCTAGGTGAATAGATTCAATTTTTCTTTCGATATTGTAATTTTCACTTGAATACGTGACATGTTTGATTAGATGGAGCGACTCTCCTTCTAGATGTGTTTTCAGATATTCCATTTTTTCCGATGTGTTGAGGCTACTTCTATTGTGTATGAATGTAGAGAAAAGATTACAAAATAGTTGCCATTCTAAGAAATTTCCTTTGAAAGTCGAAATTTTCAGCCTCGGAAGCATTGATTCGGGTTTCGCTTCTTTTGGCTTGTTATAATTGTTGTCATTAACTAAATTGGATGCCATTTGATGAAGGAACCTATTAATGTTCAGTTTAACACCCTTATACTCGTTGTTTGCCACATACGGTACCTTCAGGTTTTCTTCCGATGCATTTGCAATATATTCATGCAGATCGGTGATGTTTCGAAGCTGCTCAAGTAACATTTTTTGTTGGTCCTTTCCTTGGAGTAGTCATCGAAAGTTTGCTCAAATTCTTCCAAGTTTTCAAATATGTCGGTGACTTTAAGGGATAGTTTTTTCAACTCTTGCATCTGAAGAACATCTGAACTGTCTTTTGGGCTTTACTTTAATTTCACTCCTTTTCTCAAGTTTTGCATCTAATTTATTCACATTGGTTTTAATTTTGCTGTTGTTGTTACAACGCAGTGCTGTTTGTGGATGGTGTCATCTTTGTTGGATTGTTTCTGTTGTTGTCAGAGATAATTTGTATTTTAATATTAAAGAATTGATTTGTGATGAACAACCTGTATTTACTCCTGAAAGGGCAACTGCTTCTAATCCAATGCTATATTCTAAATTTCTACTTAAATTTTTGAGCTAAAATTCCAAATTGACATGATGTTTACGGATTTGATCAAGGCTTAACACGATGCCTTAAGCTCGAAACCAATTGTTCTATGAATATAAAAGTTCATTTTGGGGCACTTTTGTTTAATATTTTTATTAATGAAATTCCTCTTTTATTAAAAAATGCATCTTGTCTAATTTCCTCCTGATCCGCGGTCTTGTTGGACTTTTACCCTTCTGCCTAAATATACGTCACTGTATAGCCCGTACAGCTCGTTGTTCCATCTTCTCCTCAACTACCCTTCCATGCATACGAGACCGTAGATCACACGAAGAATTTATCTCTAAAAAACGACCCAAGGTACTCTCTTCAGCTCTTGTCATAGTCCAATATTTGATCGACTGTGGACTTTCCTGGTTTTAAACCACACTGATAACGACCTATCAGGTATATGAAGATGACCTAATGACGCACGTTCACATGTTAAGGCAGAGAATTTTGTAAGCGATGTTAAGTAAACTGGTGCAGTTTAGAGGGTCCCTTTTTTCAGAATCAGGCAAACAATACTGAGGGTACACTCATCGAGCATGCTTTCTTCCGACCATATCTTACAGATGAGTTCATCCCCTAACCAAATAATCTCCACCTGCTTTGAAGAGCTCGGCATACGAGCCATCGCTCTAGCGGCTTTGTTAGAGTTCAGCTTATATATGGCAATCTTTACTGTGTCTAAGTTGGCAGAACGGGATTGTTGGCTTTCATCGTCTATGTTAAATGGATCATGACGCCTGATAGCGGATTACAATTCGTCACCACCGTTATACAGTCTGCAGAATTGGCCCTTCCATATCCTCAGCATTGACTGCGGTTCCACTTTGATGTTTCCACGTTTCGTTTATGTATTTGTGAGTTACGTTTTACCTGTTCATAAAACTTTCGAACTTCATTCCTGCTTTTAAACCTCTCAATATCTTCAACCGCACGGTTCTCATGCTCTATTTTTCCTTCTGAGAAGTCGATGTTCCCCTTGTCTCTTCTGCTCATAGAGCTCGTGATCATCTCTAGTCGTTTTATGCAGTGCTGCTTTGAGTGACTGTTGTTTTTCTGCATTTTCCTGCCGACATTCCTCATCAAAATAATTGTTTCCTCGCTGCTGGCTGGCTGAAACCCAGCATGTTAGGTTCTTCTTCTCTTATTGCATCTTGGCAATGTTGCCACTGGTTTTCTCGGTCAGAGAGAGATTTTGCGATCTCTTGTGATTGTACGTTATATCTTCTATCAACATCTCCCTGTTTTGGCTAAGGTCGGTAAACCCGAAGTTTTACCTTGGCTACAACGAGGTCATTTTGTCCTTATTGAACAAGCACCTCAATATGAAGTTTACCCAATTCTTGTTCCACTTCATCACTATCCAGCAGATCATTTGATTCAATCTCAAAAAACGTTTTCTTTGTCGGATGCGTTATCCAATTAATATCTAAAGACATTATCAAAATGAATATCATTTTCGGCGTCATCAACACTGAATGGATCAACTTCTTTATTCCCATGTGCCGGTTCAAAAATGTAACTTTTTTAAAGTCCATAAAAGGTTCTTTTGTTAGGAACTTTTTAAACCAGATATTTGTATAGATCGAAAGCAAACAAAAGTTTAGGAAGCTACACGTAACCTCAAATTGCTATCTTAACTAACAATACATTAAATTAATATTTAAAAACCTGGCCACACCGAATGTTAAGGAAAAACTTCAATAGCCAGCGAATTATTTAAATAGGGTTATGGAGTTTTACATAATACGATTCGGAAATATTTTATTGTATGACTGCAGATTGTTGAAATTTGTACTGACCGAATGAAATAACAGTCGATAAAATGAATTTCATACTTTTTTTTCAGTGTATAGGAATTTATATCCTGGTATTTGTTATTGTTCTGATTTTGACTAGAAAATTAAGTGCCCAAGGGTGTTACCTACAATAATACGTAACTCTATACATATCGTATATTTGGTTATGTGTGTGTTTTGGACATATACGTATTTCCGAGTGTGTGCGAGAGTTTGGCTGACTCATTTGTCAATTACAGTGAACTAATGAAGTTATGATAACAATAACAAGTTACCGTATATCCGGGATATGCATATCTACCCTTACCTAAAACCCTATACTCATAGATATTTATATGTAGACGAAATTTGTAAACCGGATGTTATTTTACATATAGATGTAATTGATTGCTTGGGGCAGTGAAAATGCCATTGTTGCAGCTCTGACACTTGCAAAAGTCATGATTGCATACAATTTTTGAAACGAAGGGCTCTAAAGGGGCATTTATTATACCTCTAAACTTGAGTAAGTCTATATATGATAGACACATCAATTTTCATAGAAGACACAAACACAAGGAGGTAAGCAAACTTCTTCTTCTTCTTCAAATTGATTGAGAGGATAGAACTTTCCATATTGCATAAAATTTTATATGAATATCTAAGAAAGTTATGGACTGGGATAAAGGGGTTGAATAAATTTACAAATATGCATATTCATATGTATACACTACAGATACTTCCGCAGGGAAGTTAGATTTGTACATTTTTGAATAATAATTAATTTTAAGCTTCTCAGTCATTTTCATTTGGGATGAAGTATGAAGAATTATTTTTACTTAATTTTATGAGTTTGATTTTTATTTAACTAACTTTTATATTTTAAGAACAAAGCTTATTTCCAGTAAACAAAATATAGTCTGGGAAGGATCTATAAAGAGGATGAAATGAAGAGAAGATTCAATCGTGAATAGTGCCGCACCTGTACCAAAATTTGAATGTAGTGCAAAGAGCCAAAACACGACGAAAAAATAACATATCCTGTGGCTTCAGACATTCAAATCTTAGCCCCCAGGTTCGAGGCGAATAGTGATCATTAGAAAATGTTTAGAAAGCTTAGAGGACATCGCTCATTGATTTCAAATTCTAAATATCAAAATGGGAAGTTAAGTTCAGTATTCCACATTCCTGTTTTGCACTATAAAAAGAAGCACCAAACTGATATGCAAACAAATGCTGATATTGCAAACAAATTTTTGAGAGCGTCAATAAAAGTGCCTATTTCGATAAAGCATTGGCAATAAAAATATCGAAAGAACAATGGAAGACCTGACACACACACAATGCGAGTCCATCAAAGAGATCTACCGAAATATGTATATGAATTATAATATTCCAGGTAGAATACGGTCATTTGCTTCATCAAAAGAGCCTTTTGGCGGTTAATTGAAACGTTGAAGAAGAAAGACCTTAATTACTCCAGTCCGAGACGGAACTGGGAATCAATCAACATGCGTCTATAACCAGCTCGGTCTCTAGCTAGCTGTCTCCAGTTCCACATGCCAAGTTAGTTGAGGTCCACTTCCACCTGAGTCACGATCTGTCTCTACTGCGCCGTCGGGTTTGGAATTGAAGAACTTAAGAGCTGGCGCGTTGATAGTCAGCTAAGTCGTTGGACTTTTATTCTTTTAACCAGGTCAGTGTCGATGTACAGCTCTTACAATTCTTAGTTGGATCTTGTACTCCACTCTTCATCTATACAGTGCAGACGGGACGAAAAATCACCCGGCAAATTGTTCTCTCTTTGAAAGGGTCCAATTAAAATTTACTACCGAAATTCGGAGTCAGTAGCCTCAATGTTAAGAGCGCTACGTTCAACTAATGGTCGTCATAATCGTCCTAGTAGATCAACTATTGAGCATCTAGTGAACAAATTTGAATCTCAAGCACAGTACAAAATGTTCCCGTACCAGTGAAACAAAGAAGTGCCCGTAGTGTCGAGAATATTGCAGCCGCTAAGTCTTTAGTTGCAGAAAGCCCAATTGTATCTCCCACACGTCGCGCAGTTGGCAATCGTAGGGCATCTCTTAGACATCATTGTTGCAAATTTTGCGAAAAGATATTGGCCTTAATCCTTACAAGATTAAATGGATGAAAGAGCTGAAGCCACTTGACTACCAGAAGCGTCGTTGTTCGTGAATTGGGCTAAGCAACAACTTAAAAAGATTCGGATTCTTAACCAAAAATCATGTTAAGCAATGAGACTCATTTCTGGCTTAATGGGGAATTAGTCAGGTAGCAATCCACACGTACTCCATGAATCATCAAGCATTCCGAAAAAATACGGTTTGGTGTAGGTTATAGGCCGGCGGCGGTGTCATTTTGCCGTATTTCTTCCGTGATGATCAAGACCTGCACGTCCCTGTGAATGGGAATCGCTACTTTTCTATGATAACCAACTATTTTTGGCCCCAATTAGATGATAAGGATCTGGATTTAATCTGGTTCCAACAGGACTACGGCGCAACAAGCCACACAGCGAATGTCACAATAGATTTATTGGAAACCAAATTTGGAGAACGTTTTATCTCACGAAATTGTCCTGTCGCTGTGCCGCCTAGATCGTGCAATTTGGCACCGTTAGACTGTTTCCTGTGGAGCTACGTCAAATCTATGCTCTACGCCAACAAGCCAGCGACGATAAATGAACTTCGTATCGTGAAATTTCAGCAGGATCGGCCGATTTATGCTTGAAAATAGTTGAAAATTTGGTTAAGCAAGCGTGCTCATGGTTGCCACTCTAAAGTAATCGAGTTACATACAAAATGGCATCAACCGTACTTTCACAGGATTAACGAATTCCATTGATATCCAAAACCGTTTTCGTTTTATTGAAAAAAAAAAAAAAATTGTAGCGATCCTATTAAAAACCCTATACTTGATAATTACTAAACCTACCTTTTTCGCTTCCGTCGCAATGCTAAAAAACGTTCCACTGATATCATGCTTTGATCTTCTTATTATGTCAATATCATCTGCGTATCCGAGTAGTTGGATAGACCTTTGGAAGACTGTGCCTCCAGTGTTGACGATTGAGTTTTGTACAAATATTTCCAGAACGATGTTGAAGTCGCATGACAGTGCATCGCCTTGTCTAAAACCTCTTTTGACATCAAATGCATCGGTGGGATCTTCTGCGACCTTGATAGAGCAGCGTGCATTATCTATCGTCATTCTACACAAACGGATAAGTTTGACAGGGATGCCAAAACTAGACATCGCTCGGTAGAGCTCTTCCCTATAGGTGCTGTCATACGCGCCTTTAAAATCGATAAAGAGATGGTAGGCATCGATTTAAAGCTCCTGGGTTTTTTCCAAGATTTGCCGTAGTGTGAATATTTGGTCGATAGTGGACTTTCCTGTTTTGAAGCCACACTGATATTGACCTATTACGTTGTTAAAATCGGCTTCAGATCTTCACTTAACACGGCGGGTCTTCTTTAATGTGTATTGGGCAAAGAATGCTGAGATACCACTCATCGGGCTTTCTTCCGAACATATTTTGCAGATGAGTTGGTGCATACTTCCTACCAAGTCATCGCGTGCTACTTTTAATAATTCAGCAGCAATGTCATCAGCTCCAGCAGCTGTGTTGGACTTCAGTTTACACATAGCTATCTTCACTTCAAGTTCGGTAGGCGGATTTATTGACCTGGGTAGGTTGAATGGTTTACTTCCCTTACAGTGGGAATTTTGAGAAGTGGTCTTTCCATATTCTAAACATAGACTGGGATTCTACTACGATTTTTCCCTAGTTGGTAAAATTTACATATAACATTACTGTTGTGACATCCCTCTATCTCCTCGATCGCGCACTTCTCACTTTTCCTTTTTTACTTCTAATGAGCCGGTGTTCCTCTTCTGCTCGTAGAGCTCGAGAGTAACTCTGGTCCTTCTGTGCGCTTGCTGGCACTTAAAGCCAGGGGTTTTGCTATGGGAGTCCTGTGAAACCTATGTAGCAGTTCGAAGGCGGCATCTCTGAAAACTGTAAGACAATGTTGCCACTTTTTTCAATGTTTAAGATCTGCTTATCTCATATTAAATGAGCTTTTTTTAATCAGTTTTTTTTTTTAATGTATTACATAAATATTACAAATACATTATTTAAATTAAGTTTTCTAAATTATAGTACTGCGCTGATGATTTTATTTTCACCTAAATTAATGTGCAGAATGAATAACACCCTTTATATTTTCCATATTAAAGACAATAACTCGAAGGAAAACCAAAACAAAACTGAACAAAACATCCTGCCTTCCTTTAAGGCTTTATTCATTAAAATTAATCATAAATTTCTTATTTTCTGTATCAACATACTTTGAAAACTGACCAATTTGTTATTTTTTGACAAGAGAACAAATAAAACCACTCAGACTCTGTGGATGCTGTGCAGCAAATTAAACGCGCACAACCACAGTCTAGACCTGTGATGATGAAAAAGTTGACCTTGTTCGAAATAAGCCAAATTTATTGCATATAAAAATAACAACAAAAACAAAAAAAAGGAATTCAAAAAGGCCTAACAAAGCAAACAAAATAGAAAACAAAAACAAAGGGGGATGATAATAAATAAGAATATTAGAAACAAAAGAAAACAATAAAAACATTAATCAACAAAAATGTAAGTAATAGCCGTAAGGAGCCGATAAATCATTCTATAAGTGGTATCGTTTCGGTATTCATTATACCAACGTTTAAGTTGATAGTACGTGCAGAAGGGTAAAAATAGAAAGTTCGAATACACCTTTAGGTTACCTTTTACCCTCTTGTTTACTTATTTACTGGGCTGAAGGATTAAAATGTACAGAAATATCAAGCATCAGGGTAGGATATTTTTGTAAGTTACTCCTCGTTTAAATGCGTTTTTTCTGCTTTTGCAATTTTTAAAGATAATTTTGACATCACTTAAGGGTTTTGTAGCACCCTTTAGCAATAAAAAACAAGGGTTGAGTGACAAATGAGGTTTCCGAAAACATTGGCTGTTGAACATTCCAATGACATGGAAGATTAAACGTGGTTAAGCATTCCACATTCGCATAGTGCGGCTAAAGAACGAGTCTCTGTACTTCACACTGCGCCCAATGATAAAATCTATTGGATAATGCTCGAACACAGTCCGTTAAAATAACGGTAAAAACATTACCACGATGTTATTTTCACAAACAACTTTGAAAGCTTTTCTTTGAACATGGTCCAACAGGCTTCGGTAAGATACTGAAGCACCAGTTCTGAGATGGCAATAAAATATACAATTCGTGTCACATGGATGGGGACAACCTTTGTTCGTTTTTTATTTGCCGATATTTCTTAAGCCCTTAAGTTTTTGGAAAAACCCAAATGAGATATGTATTCAATTTATATTGCAAGCAAACATTTTTGGATTAAGTTAATAAATAAAAGCCTTATGACAGTTTTTCCGAAGAAGGTCATAAAAAGTTACTGTGTCACATGAATAGGGACAAGATCTAAATTAACCCTAAAGTGGCTCTGATGCGACCCATACTAATAACTTCACATCCCGTCGATTTGCCTTGTTTAAATTTTGTACTCAAGTTTTGTTAAAAAAAAGTTGTCAGTTGAACTATTCTTAAACCTTTTAAAATCACCAACAATATTTAATGTAAATGCCAACGAGATTTTTAGTCAAAAACCAATTTTAACTAATTTAAGTAGCATTTCTAAAAAGTTTTTAGTTCTTATATAAACAAATACAAATTAAATAAATGAAATTAATTTGAAGCCAATCAGCCCTATTTTGAGAATCGTTTTCGACTAAAAGTTATTTGAATACGAGAAGATTTTATTTTCAGTTTCGATCGATTCGAAAGTTTGCTGATTCAATCGAAAGTTCATTTAAAAAAAATGAAAACTAAGTAGACTTTGACTTTAGACGATTCGATTCAAATCTTATTTTTGTTTCGTTCAGATTTTGTCTGGTGATTGGCTTAAGAAACAAGTAAGTTTTGTCAATTTTTATACGATAATTAAACGAAATTGGATATATTGACGAGTTTTTTTCATAAATAAAATAAATGAAGTAAAAGTAAAAAATCTTCGTGTTCAAGGTCTGGGCTGATTTCAAAAATAAAACCAAGAAGAAGTTGGTCGAAACCGAAACAAAATGGAAGGAGTCCGGTATCAACGATAATAATTAAATTCTATTATCAGAATTTAAAAAAGCTATCGTTCCTCGAGTTACCTCGCTAAGCCAGTCTGTGAGTGGAATCAAGGCAAAGGTATTTGAACTAAATCAAACTCATATTGTGGAGTCTGATGTGGCAGAAACGGCATCAACATCAAACAATAACATATCAATGAACTCTATTAATAAAGGCTCAACTGCTTCAAAAGCAGAACGAAGTCCTTAAAAAGCTTTTTGCTGATTTGTGCTCTAAGCTGGGCGACATGAAATTCGAATTCCATAGTATAAATAGAAATCTGCAGAAGACAGACAAAAACAAATATACGAAGAAAATCGTTGACACGATCTTGCCCTGGCAAACATAAGAGTTGAAAAAAAACTTATAGAGATGGAACTTGGTAAGGTCAAATAAAAACTCTTCAATGCATAATAAAAATCCTGCAATTCTTTCACGAAGTTTTCGAGCTTCATTGATGTAACTATTTTTATTTTCTGTGTCTACGTCACCGACTGCATTTTCAGAGCGATCTTCAACAACTCAATTTTCGGCATTGTAAGCACCTTTTAAATGAATGATTTCGTTAATGCATTTCAAAATAATTAACTCATGCTGGCTTTCAGAAAAACATTATTTTGTTTTATGCTTTTGGAATATGTAGGATTAATTTTCCGAAAATTTTAACAAAAATTAAATAGCCTGCAAAAGAAGTCAGGTTGGTCATACTAAATCAAATCATTTAGAACAGCTGATCTCCAAACTAAGGTTCATTTTCTGCAATTAATATTTAAAATCAACGTTATGTTCGAATCTCAAAATAAGCATGAATATCTTCTATTGTCCACGAGATATCAAGAACTTCAATTTTCACCAAATTTTGGTACTTTTTTTTGTATGAACGACGAAAAAAACTTCGCGAACGTACGTACGCACGCACGCACAGACATTTTTCTTAAATTATTTTATTTCGTCTCTAGTGACCGTGAAACGTCAAGAAATGTCAAAATTTTCAATTCGAAACATCGGACCGATTATTCCTGTTAGAAGTTAACCCGCCAATGGTGACCTACTTCATTGTTGTTTTTTGTTGAATTTGAATCTGTGTATTATAATAAAACAGCCTAAGTTGATTTAATATCATTGTTTTATTATAAAGGAGAATATATTTAAAAAAAAAACCGCGAAACATTAGTAACACATTTCGAAAAATCTTCAGTCGAATAACCCGGTCCGTGAGACCGTCGAGGTCACCATTGATCAAAGACGAATTTGCGTCACCAATGGCAGCTTAATAACAACAAATCGTATAATTTAGGTAAATACTAGTTTTATGGAATCGGTTTAAAAAAATTACTAGTCATGTGTGCTGCCTCCTGATTTCTGAATTACTTCAATTAACATGGAGTCATAGGGTACTATCAGAAAATTTAGCGAAATTTGGGCTCAGATCTAGTTTATAGCTTCAATAACCTTCTCGGTCAGGAGAATAAGGGCCTTTTTTTTCCGTGCGTTATGTAGTGGTGCATTATGTTGTTGGAAAGTCCATCACTTTCCGCCAAATAATTCAGAAAACTGCGGAAAAGCTCGTTCCAGAATCGATTTGTAAGTGATTGCCGCCTTTTTAGAGACTTAAAAATCCAGTTCCACTATCCTGTAATGGGTGAATGCTCTCCATACCATTTAACTGATTCTTTTGCTGTTTTCAAGATAGATTTCTTACTTTTTTAAATAAACAGGTTTGTCCAAATTAAACTTTTTTTCATCGAAAACAGCGGTATGCCAAGGTCAATTTCATTTACGTTAAATTGTTGCAAAATTAAGGCGTTGCCTCTTGCGTGTAGCATTCTATGGTGTTTTTTTTCTTAATTTTTTAGTGTCGTATATGGTCTGCCTTATGTATCATTTACACCGGTATCTGCTTTGATTTTACTAATAGAAAGCTTTGACTTTGATGCAGCTCTCACTATCGCCCGCTTTTCCTAAAATGGTGTATCTTTCTTGACACATCCTTTGTCTTTTTTTTAAATACCTCTCTGGGTCCTTGAGGTAGTTGCTTACAACATTTGAACTAGTTCTAATTTTGCTATCTATAAAACAGACGGGTTTGCCAAGATGCTAGTAAGCTCATATTTGGCCAATTTCCTCCTTGGTTAGACCTATACTTCTTGATTTTATCAAATAAATACTCATACTAAGCTCTTTAACAATCAGATTATCCTTTTCTCTGATTTAAAACACGATAATAGGTAAATTGAACTTAATACATATCTCAATCATTTCGCATTTGTGTTTTCCAAAAACCCTAAGGGTTTAAAAAATATCGGCAAATAAAAAAACAAAAAAAGGTTTTCTCATTTCATGTGACACGAAGTGTAATATTACATTATTACATTGTGTGTTTAAAAACAAGCAAAAGGCTGGGATGTGACCCACTTGCTAACAACTTTAACAAAATGTTCATAACAATATTTTTCGTGCGATAAATAAATTTGAAGTCAATATCTTTCTTTGTTTTCCTAATACTTGATTCGAAAACCATTTCTTATTAGTTTTTTTTGTAGGTTTATCGGGTTTTGTTAAAAAAGTTGTCACTTGAATTTTTTATAGAAAACTAGCTGACCCTGCCACGCGTTGCTGTGGCTAACGATTTTTGTCATATAACATTGTTGAAAACTGTTTAAAGGGAACGGTAGAACAACATGAGACATGACATAGATGCCATTTGTAAAATGGCGACCGTTACTACTTATTACAATGAAATTATTATTTACGAACGAAGACTGGAACTTTTTTTTTTTGTTAAGCAGGTTATTAGTCGAAAACCAATTTTTTCCAATTTTAGTAGCATTTCTAGGAAAGTTTTATTTTTTCCATACAGACAAGATTTATTTTAATCTCACGTTTACAACATTTAGCATAGAATAAAATCATTTTAAAGACAATACTTTCATTTATTCACGTGATATCAAAAACAAATATCAATGTTTTACAAATCTTGCGTACTATTTTGAGTAGATTCAAATTTTTATGAAAAAACTGTATTTTGAATTTTTATAGACATTTTTCAGAATGTCGAAAATAATATTTTCTGCGAGATGAAATTAGTTTTATATCTCTATCTTTAATTTTTAAAGAGAATCGCGAAATCAATTTGTATCAAGTTTAAGTAATATTTTTATTGGTTTTATTCTTTTGTACAAAACTGTCAGTTCGATATTTCCTTAAAAAAATTCCTAAATTTTAAAACTATATTTTCTTATAAGATAAAATTAATTTAAAGACAGTATCCTTAATTTTTAAAAAGATATTTGAGTTGAGTAGAGTATCCGTGGCATGATGGTTAGTAATTGACAAATTCTCCAAGTCTAATTCTTGTCATGAAAATTTGCTTTCTCAAATAAGCCGTTCGGATTTAGCATATAAACTGTATGTCCCTTCCAACCCTGCAATTACTCGCACACAGGAATAGTTAAGAGTTGGAAGTCACTAGGCCCTAGTTCTCTATGGACTGTTGCTCCACCTAATTTATTAACTTGGCATAGGAAGCTATTGTAATCGGTCCCATTTGTCGAATTGAAAATGTGGAAATTTCTCGTCGTTTTAAGGTCCCTAGAGTCGGAATAAAAGATTTTAAGAGAGATGTCTGTGCGTGCGTGTGAGCATACATTCGTACGTCCGTTCGACTGTACATCCGTACGTTCACGACGTTTTTTTCGTCTTCCATAGCTCAAGAACCAGAAGAGATATTGACTTCAAAAAATGTTGGTTACAGATAATAATGCAGAAAGATGCAGAAATGCAAATATCTCACGAACCAATGACGCTAGAGATTCGAATTAAATTGTATATGTTGTATTGTAATGTGATTCATACTAAATAAATATATTTTTGGATACAAATTCAAATTAACGGTTTTGTTCATTAATTCGAAACCCTGGACAATTTGCCACACCGAGTATTTTATAAATAAAAACTGTTTTTATCTTCAAAACAATTTTCTGCAACGAAAAATAACGTAAAAACGTCGGGTAAAATGTTGAGAATAATCAAATTAATAGTTTTTTTTTTATAAAAATAAAAACCTCAAAAAAATAATTGCTCAAAGTTGGTAAAAATTTAATTTCGACTCAAACATTTTTCTAAAGTTTTAGGCTATGGCTTTTATTTTACTGTATGTTATAAAAAATATTATTTAAAACATTCAGTCATATAACAATCTAACAGTCAATTTTTTCATAAAAAATAAAATCTACAGAAATAGTACGCAAAATTGTTAAAAAGTTAAAATTGATGTTCGGTTCTCGATATCCCGTGAATAATAGAAACATTGACTTCAAATTAACTTCATTAATCGAATTTGTATTTGTTTATAAGAAATAAAAAACTTTTAAGAAATGCTACTAAAATTTTTAAACAAATGTTAACTAATAAAAATCTCGTTAACAAAAATAGATTTTGAAATCAAACTTTTTCATCATATCCAAAACATTTTTGATTATTTTTAAATTTCTTAGAATAATTTAACTGATAACTTATTTAACAAAACAAGACAACCCACAAACTTTGAGTCAAGACAAATCCACAGTATTCTGAAGTTACCAGTGTAGGTCGTATCCCAGGCAATCATTGGACCGCATGTATTAAAATTAAATATACATGATTCTTTATGTTAAAGCCTCTGAAACAAATCAAATGAGAGTTTTCCATCCGCTTTCTCCATTTAAAATTAAAAAACATTCGTCAGTTGTAAAAAAAACTTTTATTAAAATAAAATTTTCAGATTTCCTGTATGATTGGACAAAAACCTAAGAAATGAGAAATATTTTCAGTCAAAATAGTTGTCATCCCCGAGGCATAAGTTTAGTTTAGAGTAAGCTGTTCTTGTAGCAGACTCTCTTGCCCAGGTTATTGATTTTAGATAAATTTTTTCATCTATAATAGAAATAAGGTCATACTGTTCATTTCTAAATGCTTCTAAAATATTAATACTTAGTGACAACGGATAGTTATGTTATATTCTGATGCCAAATCAAGCCAGTCTTTAAAAGAAACAAAAAGGAAAGTACCTACCCCGTAGGGCTTTCAAAATAATCCTTTTCTGAATGTTATTATTAGGTCTACGCACGACTTTAACAATAAAGTCTGCGTTAGCTTTGAGGTTGTTTAAGTAAACTGGAGTCAGCCAAGTTTCAATGTTAATAGCGAAGTTTGAAAATACTTTTGAAGAAGTACCGTTGGACTGATTCGATTACTTCTAATTCCTTGTATCTATAAACTTCATAAGCATATGAGAGAGACTTTTGATTGTTGTCTCAAATACTTTAAATTTAGTCGACGCATCTATAGAGTTACTCTCGAAGAAGTTTGCCCACATACAATTGATAGCTGCTTTTGCTACCTTCACTTTGTCTTAAAAATGAGCTCCAAGATTTAATTTATGTGTTTTAGTAAATCCTAGGTATTTGTAATCAGTCACTACTTCTAAGTTTAGACCGTAAAGGTGCGATTAGTCCTATTACTGCGGTTTTGAGATCTAAAAACCATTATCATTGACTTTGAAGTAATTATCTTAAGGTCCCAAGTGTCGCAATATTCTTTTAATTTGTTAATCTGGACCTGCAAAGTCTCTGGATTATCGGTTAGAATGACAAGGTCATCTGCATATAAAAGCACCTTGATAAGTACATATCTAAAAATAACACCACCTGGAATTTGATCTTCAATGTCATTGATGAATAGGAAAAAACAAGGGACTCAAAATGCAACCCTGTGGAACTCCTGTATCAGATTTAAATTGATTTGTCAATCTCATACCAATTTGTACTATCTACTGAACTTGTATTTGATATAAGTTGTTCATATATTCTAATGAATTTTGTAGACAAGCCTATATATTTAAGTTTAAAAAATAGTAACCTTCTGTTTATAGTATCAAAGGCGGCTTAGAAATTTACAAAAAAAAACATAAACTAAGACTTCTAGCAAAACTCCTTAGAGTACAATTTGGTCTATTGTAGAGATTTGCTTGAACCCAGCTTGAAAACAATTTATTTTATTATTCCTTTCAACCCAGAAAACAAGCCTTAGGTACAGTAATTGAGTTAACATTTTTAGGATGTCGTTTATTAAAGATCACAGAAATGTATGAAGACCGGAAGCTATTTGGAATTGTGTCACCTTCAAACAGATTTTTTATTGAAAGTAAAATTGTTTCTGGAAATATTGAGCCGCCATTTTTGTAGAACTCGACCAGTATGACATCTAAACCCGAAGCCTTGTTATCCTTCATTTTTTTCAAAGCCACTATTAGCTCTAAAATTGAAAATCAGCGATCTAACTCATGATTCTAAGTGAATGGTAGTGCAAAACTTATGTTCATTTCACCAGGGTCTGCTGTGACAAGTGTTTTGAAGTAAGTAGCCATTGTTTCCACATTAATAGCAGAGACCGTTGACTTATAAGTTCGGCCAGCTAGAATGCGTAAATTTCACAAAAGTGATCTAGAATCATTACCTTATATCAAATTTAAGCCCATGTTTTTGACTTCCCATAGGAACTTATTGGACTGGATCCCATTTGTCAAATTGTAAATTTTGACATTTCTCGACGTGTCAGGGTCCCTAGAGTCGAAATAAAAGATTGTTAGAAAGATGTCTGTGCGTGGGTGTGTACGTACGCTCGCGACGTTTCTCCGTCGTCCATAGCTCAAAAACCAGTAAAGATATCGACTTCAAAAAAAAGTTGTTATACAGATAATTCAGAAAGATGCAGAAAGAGCTCTCAAGAAAATTGGTTGGGTGTTTTTTTTTACCATAGCAGTTTAAAAAAAGTTGAAAATTTTGGTTAACCCTAAATATCTTAAGAGCCAAAAACGATAGAGACTTGAATCAAATTTTATATAATATATTGTATCGTTATACCAAACAAATATATTTTTGAAAAAATCCAATTACGGGTTTTTTTTTATAAATCAAAAAACTTAAAAAAAATGTGTCACTTCGAAAATTTTACGAATACATAATGATTTTATCTCCAAACAATTTTCTTGAACGAAAAATAATGTTTTTGATATTAATTCAAATTTTGAGAAAAATCGAATTAACAGTTTTTTCTTATAAAAAATAAAAACTTATAAGTGTAAACATTACTCAAAATTGGTAAAGATTGAATTTCGACTCAAATATTTTTTTAAAAACTTGAGATTATGGCTTCAAACTTTTTTATCTCATAAGAAATCTTATTTTCAACATTCGGTAAAATTTTGAGAAAAATAAAAACCTCAACAAAAAAACAATACCAAAGCTTTGTAAAAATTTACTTTCGACTTCAATAGCTTTAGAAAAATCAAAAATGTTGGCTTATTTTATTTCACAGAAAATATTGTTCCAACAGTTTAGTTTTTCATAAAAAAATTAAATCTACAAAAAATAGTACGTTTTTTTATTTCTAGAACTCTCCTTAGAATTCCGTAATTAGAGTGTTGTAAATACGCAACAATATTGTATGGGGAATAATATTAGACTTCAGCAAAAAAGCTTATCCTGCTAGACTCTCGTTTCATATCATAAACCATAGAGGTTAGAATTGTGAATAAGTGAAACCTTTGGGGAAGGGTCGTGTGTTCAAACCCGAAATAAATGTTTTCCTGTAGGAAGAAGAGGATATCAACTTTTGTTCGCTTATTTTCTTTAGGTATTTCCCTAACTTTAACATTTTTAATAAAAATGATAAATTCTTTTCATATTATCTTTTAAGAGAATAAATAAAAAATGAAGTTCATTAAAACATTTTTAATTACTGTCATTCAAGAGCTCTTCAAACAACGAACAAACAAAAAATAAAGGAATAAAAAGTTTTATTCCTGACTTTGACGTTATTTGATTTAACTTTTTCTTCCTGTTTCTTGGATAATCCTCAAGAAGAACCAAAAACAACAAAATAATTCGCCCTAAAGAGTTTGTATAAAATTAAGCTGAAGTCAGCATTGGTCTTTCATTGGATATCACTTATCTGAATGGACAAAAATAATAATACGGACGGTACCGTACCGAGTTTTCAAAACATTACCTTTTATAATTATACCACTCGGCCACTTGTTGAGAACATATCCAGGCAAAACAATGATTTTGACATGGGACTTTTTATAAGTGCACAACAAATTACCCATCAGCCGGTGGCGTGGCCGGTGCCGGTGCCGGTTCCTATACCTAGAGACTTGGCTGATGGTGCATACAATAATTTGCATTTTCACAATATAAAACCAAAATATAGCAGAGCCTGATGGTTCCCGAGAGGTAAACATGCAAAAAGCTAAGTTGCCAACTTTCATTCTAAATATTAATGCAGTCTCGTTCGTCGCGTCGCTTCGCGTTACATCCCCGATTACCACCTACCTTTTTACATTATTCCACAGTCTCTGCGCTTGCTGGTTGTGCCCTTAATGGATTCAGTAATAATCACACTCATAAATGTAGCAATTCTGCCCCTAGGTCGAAGGAGGGTGTGAGGATAATGGGGTTGTGTACTGCGTTGGACATCGAATAGGTTCCTTGCAAAAGACTTCTGCCGCCATCGTGTATAGAGTCGGTTGGCCTTATAATGGAGGTAATAATGGTAATACGTGACCATTAAAGCTACATTCTATAATACACGTTAAGGTGTTTTGCAGCCAGGTGCAGTCTCATAAAAAAAAGCACAAACAAACAAACATAAAACAACTAAGGCACAGGATTATAGGTGTTGTAATAAAGGCAGGCAGATAACTATTATCACAGATGATGCAAAACGGAAACACTGTACTATGCCCAACGTACCGTACTCAAGCCCTCACACCACCCCAACATAATTAGTGATAATTTGTATTAAAACTAGATATTGGTAGAGTTTCGTGATGTTTGAGGAAAAATTAAGTAATAGATGCAAAGATTACAGGTCCAAGGTCCTTAGATGATTAGCTTTCAGTAATGTGTGTGTATTTTTCTTGATTTTATTTCTGGATGTGGGAAAACTTTTATCTTATAGTTAATATCGGTATTAATAAAACAAAAACTTTTTTTTCTTGAGTGAGTGTTTGTTCACTTTTGAGCTTATCTCGGAAACCAACAATTTAGACTTTGTGTTTCAGAGATTGTTTTTAAGAGAGTGGTCAATAGGGTTAATAAATATTTCAAAACATTACTTTAAAAGTACGTAGACTAGGGTAAATAAAATCTTACTTACTAAAGGTGGTGCTGTGAGAACTAGGGCGTCACTCACGAACTACTCCATCTTGCTCGGTCCCTGGCAAGATGTCTTCAGTTGTGCAATCCAAGTTAAGTGAGGTCACTTTCCACTTACATATACGCATCACCTAATAGCTGGTCTTCCTTTATAGCGCTGTCCTTTGGGTGTGGATACGAAAACCTTCTAGGCCGGAACATTAGTTTCCACGCAATCTACGTGACCGAGCCACCTCAGTCGTTGGACTTTTATCCTTCTGACTAAGTCGAAGCATAGAGGGTATATATAGCGATATAGGTCCTTCTAGAGAGGGGTTTGATACTCGATTGCTTTCATAGCCTAAAGAAACAACGGTTAATAAGAGTTATTCTATAGTGGAGCCCAGGTAAACGAAGTCCTTAAATATACCTCAAAGTAAAGTCTGTCGATGGTGACGTTTTAACCGAGACGCGTCGGTGTTGTAAGTCCTTTCTTGATGACAGCATGTACTCATTAACCGTTAAACCCACTTTTGCCGCATCTGCCTCAATACTCGCAAAAGTCCCATTGACATCACGCTAAGTTCATCCAATTATATCAACGTCATCAGCATATGTCAATAATTGAACAGATTTTGCAAAAATAGTGTCTTTAGTATTGACGTGGGAGCCCTGCACAATTCTTTCAAGGACGATGTAAGAGAAACCTGTCTAAAACCTTTTTTGACATTTAAAGGTTTTGTTGAGTTGCTTCCTACCTTTATAGAGCAACGCAAATTCTCAATGGTCATCCTGTATGAACGGACGAGTATGGCAGGGACGCCAAAACTATACATGGCTCTATACAGCTCGTCACTGTTGATGCTATCATATAAGGCCTTGAAATCGATGAAAAGATGGTTGGTGTCGATTTTATGTTCTTAGGTTTTTTCGTGGATCTCCCGTAATATAAATATTTGTGATAATAAGGACTGATAAGGACCTATCAGGTTATTGACGATGGGCTTTAGACTTTCACATGTTACGGCAGAGAAGATTTTGTAAGCGATGTTAAGTAGACTGATTCTTCTACAGCTCCTTTTTTTCAAAATTGGGCAAACAATACTAAAGTTCCCTTCATCGGGCATGTTTGCTTTAGACCTTATCTTACAGATAAGTTGAGTTAAGAGCTCAGCATGTAAGCCATTTGCTCCAGCGGCTTTGTAAGATTTCAGATTAGATATATCAATCTTTACTTCGTCTAAGTTGGGAAGCTGGGATTGTTAGCTTTCGTCTTTTATATTGGATGGCTTCTGAGAAGTCGGTGTTCGTAATTCTATGCACCACCGGCCGCTTTGCGTGCCTGTTGTTTGACTGCATTTTCCTGCTGGCATTCCTTATCAAACCAGGGGTTTCTTATTGGTGGCTGCTAGAAACGCAACACGTCAGAGGCGGCTGCTCTGACTGCATCTAGAAAATGTTGCCACTGGTTTTATCATTTAAAAAATCTTAACTGTGTTAAAACTTCAAGTAGCAATCGAAATAGTCGTTTTTAATTATTAATTTATTTTGTGTGGTGGTTTAAAAGTAGTCGAAGGTCACCGTACTTTATGCATATCAAAACTCGACCCTTCAACTATAATGCTCTTGACATTAAGAATTATATTCAAAAAAAGTTTGGTTTCTCGACATCCATGAAAGTAGAGAAATTGATCCACCCCAACTATTTGAAATATGCATCTTTCAAACTAAGAATGCCTCTATCTTTGGACTTCTGAACTCTGTTTCTATGTGGCCTGGTGGTGTAATAGTCCACGAATTTCAAAATAAGCAAATCAGCACAAGAATATCATCCTCCAACCATTTTCGCAATATCTAGGCAATGTCACATTATCAAAGAAGCAGCCTCAAAAAATTCTAATCTATTATCAAAATATCAACGGACTACGGACAAAGATCAATGAGGTCTACAAAAATATAACCATTTTACCACACGATATAATCATTTTAACTGAAACTAGGCTAAGCAATACATTCTTGGATACGGAACTCTTCGATTCGAATTGTCAAGTGTACAGACGTGATAGACACTGCTTAAACGACATCAGCACTGTAGGAGGTGGACTTTTGATTTCCGTAAAAAATTGCTTCATATGTACTTTGGTTGACAACTTTTATCAATCTGATGTAGAAATAATTTGCATAAAAGTTAAAACTGTGACAGGACTGCTATACAATATCGCCACATATATACCTCCAAACTCTCCTAACAACTTTTTTGAAAACTTAATTAATTACTTACTTACTTACTTAACGTGGCGCTACAGTCCTGTGTGAACTAGGGCCTCAGCCAACAAACTTCTCCATCTAGCTCGGTCCCAAGTTGCGTGAGGTCACCTTCCACTTGTGCGCGCCACCTGATCCGCGGTCTTCCTCTACTGCGCTGTCCTGTGGGTGTGGATTCGAAGACTTTCCACGCGGAACATTGGTTTCCATGCGCTCTACGTGACCCAGCCATATAAGTCGTTGTTTTTTAACCTTCTGGCTAAGTCTATGTCACTGTACATCCCGTACAGCTCGTCGTTCCATCTTCTCCTCCACTCACCTTCGATGCATACGGGACCGTAGATCACACGAAGAACTTTTCTCTCGAACCGACTCAAGGTGCTTTCATCCGCTTGTGTCATAGTCCATGCTTTTGCACCGTATAGCAGGACGGGGATGATAACGGTCTTCAATCTTCACTTCGTCTTAGTCGGGAGGACGGGATTGTTGGCTTTCGTTGTCTATGTTTAATGGGTCATTCTGCCTGACAGCGGAATTCAGTTCATCGCCGCCGTTATACAGTCTGCAAAAGTCGTCCTTCCATATCCTCAGCATTGACTGCGGTTCCATTATGATGTTTCCACTTTCGTCTTTGCAGCCTTCGGTTCTAGGTTTATGTACCTGTGAATTTCGTTTTACCTGTTCATAAAACTTTCGAAATTCATTCCTGCTTTTAAAATTCTCAACATCTTCGACCGCACGCTTCTCATGTAATCTCTTTTTCCTTCTGAGAAGTCGGCGTTCCTCTCGCCTCTTGTGCTCATAGAGCTCATGAGCAACTCTCGTCCTTTTATGCAGCGTGGCTTTGCGTGCCTCTTGTTTTGCTGCATTTGCCAGCCGACATTCCTCAACAAACCAGGGGTTCCTTGTTGGTGGCTATTTGAAACCCAGCACACCAGAGACAGCTTCTCTGATTGCATCTTGGCAATTTTGCCACTGGTTTTTGATACATTGTGTTGGCGGCAGAGAACTTCGAGAGAGGTTACTGGTAACTAGATCGGAAAAGGATTTGGCGATCTCTTTTGCCTTGGGTCTGGAAATCCGAATTGCTACCTTGGCTACGACGAGGTAGTGGTCCGAGCCAATGTTAGCTCCTCGGAAAGTTCGTACTTTCATAATGCTGGAAGTGTGTCTGGCGTCGATCGCAATATGGTCAATCTGGTTAAAGGAAGATTGATCTGGAGAAGTCCAAGTTCCTTTGTGGATGTTGAGGTGTGGAAAACGCGTACTGGCTACCATGACGTTTCGCAACACATCAAAATCTATGAGCCTGAATCCGTTGTCGGAAGTATTGTCGTGCAGGCTGTTCTTCCCGATTATTCCAACAAAGATGTCTTCCGTTCCTAGCTTGGCATTAAAATCGCCCAGGAAAATTTTAATATCGTATCTAGGGCACTGCTCATATGTTTTGTCTAGGAGCTCGAAGAACATATCTTTGGTGTTGTCGTCTTTCTCTTCTGTGGGGGGTGCGCGCATATTATTCTAAAGTTGCCGAATTTAGCCTTGAGGCGTATGGTCATGAGGCGCTCATTGATGCGTCTATAGCTCAAGACTTTCTGCCTTAGTCTGGCTCCAATGACGAAGCCGCATCCAAATAAGCGCTGTTGGTTTTCGTGGTAGCAGTCACCATAGTAAATATAGCAGTTTCTCATCCTCTTTTTGACTGGCCCATCCCATCGTATTTCCTGGATGGCGGTGATATCTGCTCTATAGCGGTCTAGGGCCTCCGCTAATTCTTCGGCCGCACGTGGTTTAATAAGGGACCTAACATTAAACGTGCATATCCGAAGTGCGTTGTCCTTTATTCGTTTGCGTTGTCAACAATAAATCCGTCCGTAAACTAAGCTTGTTGGTGCTTCGCAACTATGAAAGCTTTTAAGTGGCCAGGAAGTCACCCCGACGGCACAACCCCCAACCTGGATCGCCTGATCCTTAGTATAACTCCAAAGATGGGAGCCAGATAAAATCGCTCCTTATAGGCCTGGGCTCCGAATAAGTCGAAGAAGCCCTATAAGGTTTTCACTAAGTAGTTCAACCTTACTGGAACTGTAGACGCCACCGTTGATTACATGTAGGGAATTCCTCCGCTGCAGTCTGGATAAGGAGAGGTGCCTTAGTGCACCAACAACTTTCCACTGTGGTTGGAACCCAATCTCCAGTTGAGGTACTAGGTACCCGATGTTCACCACGGGGAGGTGAGAGTAGGAGTTGATAGACAGAGGTTGGTTTTGAGAAAAACCTGTGGACGCTTGTGTCCTCTTGAATGCACATGTCTACCATTTGAACATCAACTTAATTAATTGCGTTGACAAAATAAACGACCAAATTGAGCCACAAGATGAGCTACTAGTCTTAGGAGATTTCAATCTTCCAAACTTGATCTAGACTAAACAGACGCATGAAAACTATCTATTTCTTATCAACATTTCCTCTACAATGAGTTCTTGACAATTAACGGTCTTTCCTCATGTGGACTTAGCCAGTTTAATGGGATTGCCAACAACTTCAACAAAATATTGGACCTTATATTCTTCTCGGACGCACTCAATGCTACTTGTCGAAGAAGACTGACATTACCCAGCACTAGACCTATCTTTTAATTTAAATGTATGTAATATTCCTAATTGCTCCAAAGAAAATCTTGAATTGAACTTTAAAAAATGCAGACTTAATGAACTTTTCAACCTGTTATGTAATGTTAACTGGAATCATTTGTTTGAGAATTGTGTCAATAATGCTATGTGCTATAAATTCGAATGTATTTGTAATTTTTTTGTATTTATTTATTATCATTAAGCATTTTAAAACATAGAGTCTTATTTTTAATACTTATTATGTTCAGTTTTAATTTTATCAAATTAAAAAGAGGAATCAAATTAGTATGCTAAATTTACAATTTGCTTGAAGTTAAGAGAAAATTTATTTTTAGATAAATGGTCATGATGAAAAATTAAATAACATACATTTTTAAATTCTAAGACAGAGTGATTTTTATTTTTGAAACATTTTCAGCACTTGTATAAGTTCTTTAAAGAGTTCTCAAAACGAGTGCTGCTGTGTATCCATCTCAGGTTAGCAGGCAAGGAGTTCCATAGGACAACAGCGTGTACAAAGAACTGTTGTTTTGAATTTCTGAATTTGAAAGAAGGGACAATTAGAACATTACTTCTTTGTGATACTGGGAACCTAAGCCTTTCGTATAGATATTCAGGAGATCTAGTATGAATAAGTCTAAAAAGAAATGTCAAAGTTTGATAGTTTATGTAGCTGTTGAAGGTCATGTTGAAAACACTACTTGCTTGCATCGAAACATGATCGAACCGTCGCAAGTTATAAATAAAGCGAACAACATTATTAAACGCGACTTGAAGTTTTCGTTTATTAGCGCTGTCAAGGGCACAGAAAATGAGACTGCCATAGAAAAGTATTGGTAGGACAAGATATTTTACTATAGTCATTTTTGTTGAAACTGGAAGACAACTGGCAGATATATATAAAACCCGCAAAGCAGCATATATTCGACCAACGCACAAGTCAAGTGATCGTCCCATGTAAGTTTCTGGTTAAAAACAATCCCAAGATTCTTAACTGCTCTAACGTATCTTAACGTTTTCCCCTCAAGTTCAATACTAGGGAAATAAGAAGTATCTATTGCAGTGTTACTGATGACGATTGCCTGACATTTCTTAGGGTTAAGTTTAAGATGATACTCCCTGGACCACTGGTTTATACACATCAAATCTTCATTTATTCTGGCAGTTGCGTCTTCAACCATGCCGATTTTGTAGCTCAAATGAATTTGAACGTCGTCAGCATTAATATGAATTTTGCAATGCCTGAGTACAGATGGAAGGTCATTATTGAAAAGTGTGAATAAGAGTGGTCCCAAAATCGATCCCTGGGGCACACCATTAGGGGTAGGGAGGAAATCCGACAGCCTAGAGTTAGCAAAAACAGCCTCAGTTCGATGGCTTAGATACTGTGCTATGAGGGTTAAGGCTGAGTTTTCAAAGAAGAAAAAAGAATTCAGTTTTTTCAGAAGAATTGTATGTGAAACAGTGTCGAACACCTTAGAGAAATCAAGGAGAACCAGAGGTGTGACTTTATTATTATCGATTTGTTGTCGTATGTCGTCGCTTATCTTAAGAAGCGCAGTCGTACAGCTGTGTTTCGGTCTAAAGCCAGATTGCGTCGGTGTAATTAAATTCCGTGTTTCCAAGAATGCTGTTATCTGCTGACTAACGATCTTTTCGAACGCTTTTGAAATGAATGGTAGGATAGAAATTGGTCGGTATTCTTTTTGTTGCGAATTAGACCTTTTAAGAATTGGCAATATTTTTGAAGCTTTCCATAGTGCCGGGTAACAGGACTTTGTTAATATTGAATTGAAGATATGTGTCAAGAAAGGAGATATAAAAGTAAGAATAATTTTTACAAACTTAGGATGCATATTGTCTAGTCCAATAGCGCCAGATTTTATGTCTTTTACGGCCTTAAATACCTCAACTTCAAAAACTCTTTTAAAACTGAAACTTGAGAGAAGCTCATTACTTCTTTCAAAGTTTGTGTCAAACGCAACACCATTATTTGTGTCAGAAACAGAACTTACGAACTGTTTGTTTAGTTCATTTACATCACAGTCATCCTCAGCAATCTTTTGTTCCGTCGTAATACTAAGAGATTTTATGTTCTTCCACAGTTTTTTGGAAAAAAAATTGTTAAATCTCGACGCAAAAAATCTTCGCTTGAAATTTCTGATTTGCAGTGAATAGCATTTCTTAACGTTTTGTACTGCATGAACAACAGTGGTAACTTGAACCTTTTCCAACGTTTGTAAGCTATATTTCTTTTCAGAATGTGTTCTCTTTAACACCACACCATTGCCAAAACCGCGCAATATATCTAAATCTCTTCCATGGTTTGACTCTTGCTTAAAAAAAAATAAAAGAAACAAGGCCTAGATTAAATATACAATGAGCTATAATGACTATTCAAATATTCTTTATAATGACTTTATTTTAAATACTGAAACCGGCATAAAAACCAACCCAAAAAACTTTTGGAGCTTTGTTAATAGTAAGAGAAATACTGACGGGTACCCAAACTGCATGTCATGACTCTGAAAAAATTTCAAATATGTTTGCAAATTTTTTCAAAGATGCTTTTGAAGTAGCGAACTCCTGTCAAACGCCTGCATGCATCCTATTTATCCTATCCTCTTCATATTCTTTTTAATGAATCTCTTAAATCTTCAATTTTTCCTGAAATTTTGAAAAGTTCGTTCATAACACCGATACATAAAAAGAGTAGTAAAAATGAAATACAAAATTATCGTCCCATTGCGAAACTGTCCGTCATCCCTAAGTTATTTGAGTCCATTATTTGTAAAGCCATATAGTTTAATTGTAAGTCTATAATTTGTGACAGTCAACAAAGTTTTGTTCAAAATAAGTCAACAGTTACTAACCACTTTCATTTCAGTTCATTTTGTTTAGATTCGTTTGAAAAACGGAAACAAATTGACTGTGTCTTCACAGACTTCAGTAAGGCTTTTGATAAATTGTGCCATAAAAAGTTAACTTCCAAACTTAAATCCCAAGGCTTTAACTATAAATTTGTTAGTTGGGTTCCGTCGTACTTATATAA
>NC_079147.1:97577201-97645240 GCF_945859685.1 Eupeodes corollae
AAAAAAAATATACATGGAATATAAAAAAAACAAAAATAAAATTAAAAAAAAAAACATACAAAAAAAGACAGTAAAATATAAAAACAAAAAACGTTAGATTTGCTGCTGTGGTTGTTCTAGTTTTAAGTAGTTTATAGGTAGAATAGGTAGTTTAAGTTAGTTTTAAGTTTTATATTAGGGACCTTATTTAAGTAGTTTTTAACCAAAAATAAAAAGGATATTGATATTAGTTTTTTTTTAAATTTTCTAATTAATACAATAATAAATAAAATTGAATTGAAGTTAAAATAGATCTTAGGACCGAAAGGCATTAGTAGTTAGTGCTATAGTTTAACTTAGAGTGTCCGTATGGGACCATTAAGTTAGTTGTAAGTTATGGATAATTAGGCTAGTTTTAGTCTAGCTTTAAGATAGGTAAAAAAAAACTGTATGTAGACGATCGTGATCTAGTGATCCTTTCATAGTCACCAGAAAATTTGCATTTTATGATAAATGGGTTGTCAACATATTGAAACACATAGGGACTTGTAATAAATACTGAACAATCCAGTGTCATGTCAAAGTCAAGATTTTCACATAGTTTGGTTAGAGGAAGTTGGTTCTTCAATGGCCATCGTCTTGAAATCACTAAAGATTACACTTATTTAGGCGTGAAGCTGAACCAAATGTATATATAAATTATCGAATGTGTTGTTAAAACATCTTTTTGTTACGCCGCACAAGTTTGGGGAACGGATGAATTTGAAGCACTAGAAAAGCTCCAAAGAAATTTCATAAACAAATTTTTTGATCTGCCAAATGGAAAACCTAACTACGCAAGTTATTAAAAAACGGGAGTTGCAAAACTGTTTGCAACACCCTTAAGATGCAGGTTTGCAAAATTGCTAAATATTGGTGATAGGTGTGAAGATGTTATCCAATTTAATTTAAATACCTTGGCTCCACTAATTCAATAACAAGGAGACTTTGTTCGAGAAAAATTGGAAGCAGAGGCTGAGCAGTCTGAGAGCAGAATAATTTACTCTTTACTATCCAAAACCGGATAGTCAATATAACAATGAAAAACGAATTGTCATATTGACTATCAAAGTTGTTCTTTCGACTTCTTATGTTGTCGAATTGAATACCGGCATTTATTCCAGCTCTGGCAATTGGAGTTAAAGTCAAGGACCATTGCGCTCAAAGTTCGAGGTAGTTCTTTAGGATGAATTTCTGAAAATGTTGGATTTGAAGCACCAACAAGTGTCGGTTAAGGACA
Source organism: Eupeodes corollae (assembly GCF_945859685.1). Lineage (NCBI taxonomy): Eukaryota > Metazoa > Arthropoda > Insecta > Diptera > Syrphidae > Eupeodes > Eupeodes corollae. The sequence goes on from NC_079147.1 coordinate 97,578,460, forward strand.
GATTTCCGATGTCAGGATCAAGGCAATAATCCCGTCTTCCAAATTAAGACGAATTAAAGGTTAATGTATCTAAGCTTAAGTCTAACAACTTTCTTGGAGCAGAGGTAGATATTTAGGCTATCGACGCACCAACCCAACTATTGGAAGAAATCATGACCAAAGAATCCTTAATATCACACAAACCATTTTCTCATTATAATATGTGCACATCTTAACCCCTTATTCAATCAGGAAAGTAAACAATCGATCAAATATTCACTTTACTGCAGATTAAGTCAGCATATGACAGCATCTACAGAGAAAAGCTGAATAGACCCATGTCTGGTCTCCTTTTGAAAGTCAACCTAATATGAAGAGGTTGAAAACACCTTTAGTGGACCTTTTGACGTCAAAAAAAAAATGCTTGGGATTGTCTGAATATTTTTGTTAGCATTTTCCTTCGAAGGCACTATTGTGTCTAATTTTCTTTTTTATTTTTAACTTCCCAAAGGAAAAAATTGTACTAGGTCCGATTTGTCGAATTGAAAATTTTGACATTTCTTGACGTTTCAAGGTCTCTAGACGCTAACTAAAAGATTTTTGAAGAGATGTCTGTGCGTACGTCCTAACGTTCGGGACGTTTTTTTTTCGTCGTCGATAGCTCAAGAACCAGTTAAGATATCGTCATCAAAAAAATGTTGCTATATAGATAACAATGCAGAGAGATGCAGAAAGGACTCTCAAGAAAACTGAGTGTGTGGTGTTTTATAGAATTTAAAAAAAAAGGTGAACATTTTGGTTAAACCTAAATATCTCACGAACCAGTGTAGCTAGAGACTTGAAGTCAATTTAGTATTATACGAGGGTGGATTGAAAAGTTTCCGGCCTACCTTGAGGTGGCGTTCTATAGTACCATCTTTAGATAGCTTGTAGCTATAGTTTCCACCCGATCGCCATGTGAGTTTAGTTTTGAGAGCACACTGAACAAGGCGCCTCTGTGTTTTTCTTAAAAATGGAAAAGTTGGAAAATCGTGCTGTCATGAAATACTTCTATTTGAAGGGGTTAAAGCCGAAGGAAATCAAAGAAGAGATGGACTCAACACTGGGGACATCCTGCCCATCATATTCAACCATTAAGCAGTGGGTTTCCGAGTTTAAAAAGGGTTGTGTGAGCACCTCTGATGAGCCTCGCTCAGGACGCCCTGTTGAGGTCACAACTCCAGATATGATCGAAAAAATCTATCAAATAGTGCTGGAAGACCGCAGATAAAAGTGCATGAGATAGCTAAGACCTGTTAGATGTCAAATGAACGTGTGCAAAATATTTTGCACCAACATTTGCAAATGCAAAAGCTCTGCGCAAGATGGGTGCCGCGTTTTCTAACAGCCAATCAAAACAAGTCAATCGTTGCGATGGCTTAAATCAACGATCTGAAGTTTGGCCGGAAACTTTTCAATCCACCCTCGTATATTGTAAAGTAATAACAAACAAATATATTTTTGAAAAAAAATCCAATTTTGTTCAAAGAACAATAACGTTTTTATTATCTGGTAAAATTTGAAAAAAATCGAATTGACAGTTGGTTTAAAAAAAATAAAAACCTAAAAAAATATTACTCAAGGTTTTTAAAAATTACTTTTCTACTTAAATATCCTTACAAAAATGTGAGATTATGGTTTCCAACTAATCTTATCTTACAAGAAATATTGTGTCCAACATTCGGATAAATTTTAAAATCGAATTGACAGTATTTTACAGAAAAAATAAAAACCTAAACAAAACATTGCTAAAAGTTGGTAAAAATTGTTGCTTAAGAAATTTTTGGTTTTGGTTTGGTTTTCGACTAAAAATCTCGTTGGCAAAAACAGATTTTTAAATCAAACTATTTCATCATATGCAAAATAAAGTTGATAGGTAATCTAATTTTTTTGTGCACCAAAACTACAAACCTTTAAAGCGATACAAATCGACAGACAGTATGCTATCATTGTGGGTTCATCCCAGCCTCTTTTTTAATAACTTTCATGCACTTAAAGGGTTATTAATACCCTTAACATGTTTAAACTTTAAACACAATGAGACCTTTACAAAAATAGGAAAGGATTACAAATTTGAGTATCAAAATGAGAGCGAAAAACATTGTTGGGTAAAGCAGTCTATATTCTCGAATCTCTATACTTGACAGAAATTTAGCTCAAGATTGAACTGATAAACAATTTTGATGGTGCAAGTACTTCGGCTGAAATGTTTAGGGGATGTTAATGGAACTGCCAATTCAACAGAACAATTGTGGTAAAAATATCGGCAAAACAACGAAAGAAAAGAAACATTGCGGCGGTGTTCGAGTAATGTAAATGATTTTCAAAGCTTTTTTTTGGATTCTATCTAAAAAACTTAAACTTGTTGCACCTGCCGAAATATGCGTTGTTTTATTCAAGTTTTAGATGAATGAAGACTTTGTAAATTACAGCCAGCATTTTTGGAAATGGTGAATATGTGATCATTGCATAACGAATACGAAAATTTGCTAAGTTTCCTCGTGTATGACAAACGCCGTTTTGTTAAAACCAAAGGTCAGCATGGTTTAATAGCTCCTTCTTTATTGCGAAAGAAATAAGGATACCAGCGGGAATAAAACCACAGCAAGTAGTTAATTTTAATAGATATAATAACTATTCATCAACAACTTGAAGAATGTCTTCGTTTCATTTAAGGCTTATAGACAAAGCCATATAACTAGAGATCAGAGAAATCACTGAACACCCTACAAATGACAAAGTGCGCTATTAACTGCTGAAATTGATTAATTACTGAGTTGAAAAACCTTACTGAATAGAAATTACAACTCAGTTTGACATTTTCAACTGTAAGAGCAAAGACAACAACAATCAAAACTTCTGAGGCTTATTAAAAAACATATTTTTTTTCAAATCTTTATAAGAGTGATTGCACTAAAAACAGCAAAAGTTGCAACAAAACTTGTCTACTATGTGATTTGCGTTGCACATGTTTAGAGTCGCGTTACCAACTTCACGCACTCAATCGTTGTTTTAATATACTTCTTTATAATATCAAAACTTTCGACTAGACGTTATTCTTATACCGTCACCCACAAGTGGTGTTTTTCCTTTGACCATCATTTTCCAAACTATTGGGATTTTAGCAAGTTTAAGTGAGTTTTATGGAAAAACTTTTAATATGACAATCGAACCAGAAAAAGAACAGAATTATTTTTTGTTTAGTTAATTAATGAAAATAAAAATTCAGAAGCATACTTCAATCTAATTAAATCTAAATCAATATTAGATACTTTTATTATACTAGTCTTCTTTTGGCACAGTAGAGAAAAACATAAGAAAAATGGAAGTAAAGAAAAAACATAAAATATTTTATTTTCCATTTCCTTGAACATGAAATAAAGTTGTCCATTTTGCATGTTGTCACTACACAGAAAAAAAAAACACACACACATGATGATGAATTTAATTAACTTTTTGGATTTTCGTGAAGGTATTCGCACAATATATACAGTTGAGGTCATTTAATTAAGTCACTGCACTCAAAAAATTTTCCTGGTAGGCAAAATCTGGTAGAAAATACCAGCCAAAAAACTGGTACAATAGTCCAGATTTCGTGGTAAATAACTCCAGATTTCATGGTAAAAACCAAAAAACCAGAAATCTGGTAGAATCTAACAAGTACCAGGAGACATTTTTTTTAACCAGATTTCCTGGTAGAAAAAAAACAGGAAAAAATGTGGTAAAATACTCCAGATTTCGTGGTAAATAACTCCAGATTTCCTGGTAAAAAGAAATCTGGTTTTATTTACCAGAAATCTGGTTTCCTGGTAAAATTTTTGACAGAAAATTTTCTGGTAAATACTACCAGCGTCCTGGTAGAAAGTATGTTTTTTCCTGGTAAATTGAAGATTATCTGGAATCTGGTAAATAGAACCAGGACATTTTTTTTTCTGGTATATTTTTTCTGGTACATAAAACCAGTCTTCTGGTTTTTATTACCAGAAATACTGGGAGTTTGGAAATTATCTTTTTTTCTGGTAAATAAAACCAGGAATTTTACTGCCTGGTATATTTTTTCCTGGTAGATAAAACCAGTCTTCTGGTACTTATTACCAGAAATACTGGGAGTCTATAGATTATATGTTATCTGGAAAATAAAACCAGGATTTTTTCCGTCTGGTATATTTTTTCCTGGTAGATAAAACCAGTCTTCTCGTACTTATTACCAGCAATATTGGAAGTCTTAAAATTATCTTTTATCTGGTAAATAAAACCAGGAATGTTATTGTCTGGTATATTTTTTCTTGGTAGATAAAACCAGGCTTCTGATAATTAATACCAGAAATTCTATGAGTTTAAGAACTATCTTTTTTCTGGAATTTTATTGTTTGGTATATATGTTCCACTTAGGTAAAAAACATATTTTAGTACAGTATACCTATCAAGCCAGGAAAAAAATTCCTGTTATATTTTACCAGAATTCTGGTACCTACATTTTTACCAGAAAAAAAAAATATTCCTAGTATATTTTACCAGACTTCTGGTGTATTTTTACCAGGAAAAATATGCCTGATATATTCTACCAGAATTTTGATACATTTTTACCAGGAAAAAAATATTCCTGGTATATTTTACAAGACTTCTAATATATTTTTACCAGGAAAAAAAATATTCCTGGTATATTCTACCAGAATTCTGGTACATTTTTAACAGGAAAAAATATTCCTGATATATTCTACCAGAATTCTGATACATTTTTACCAGGAAATAAATATTCCTGGTATATTCTACAAGACTTCTGGTATATTTTTACCAGGAAAAAAAATATTCTTGGTATATTCTACCAGAATTCTGGTAAATTTTTAACAGGAAAAAATATTCCTGATATATTCTACCAGAATTCTGATACATTTTTACCGGGAAAAAAATATTCCTGGTATATTCTACCAGAATTCTGGTACACCACGTTTGGCTTGTTTGCTGGTAGTATTCATCATTCCCGCCATAAATACGTACCTAATACAAAATATCCATCCAATAACGGGACATGCATATTCAGAGATGTTGAATGTGCTCTATGCAAGCATGAGGAATGAAATTGTTGACACAGAGATGTTAAATGTAACTTTTTTTGATAGTTTTTGCAATTTTTATAAAATAAATAAAAGAATTTGCTTAATTGTCTTTTTAAGTAATTATTTCTGTATTGCTTAAGGCACATTTCATTACTAAATTTGTTTGGCACAGAAATTTAGAAGATTGTATGCAATTTACCTATTATATTTCTTCGTGTTTTTATTTATCAATGGAACCCATACAAAATTCAGATATATAAAAAAGGCAAATCTTGTTTTGGTTTCTTTTTTTCGATTTTGGTTCCTTTTTTCGAATAATCTATGAAAAAAACACATGGGCGGAGTCATCTTACGTGATAATTGAAAGTTGATTGATTTTCCAACTTGAATTAACCATGCAAACTTTCATGAAAATGGCAAATTTTTGTATGAAATCTAAAACTAATTAGGTGTCATTCAAATCATTGCAAAAAAGCGTTTTTAAATGTAACTTTTTTGAATAAAAACAAAAAAAAGATATCTTGAATAACATTACATGATTCCAGCCCAGTTTTCATAGAATGTTAAGGCCCAAATATAATAAGCATAGGAAAACACAAGCTTATGTCAAAAACCTCATAAAAAAACTCAAAATGTTCACACAACCTAAAACGAAAAACTTTTATGAGGTGATCTCAAATGGACTTCGAATTCTGTTCAAGCTACCCAAAAACACATGTTTAACATAATCACACGTAAAGATCAGAATTTTTGTTTTGTTAAGCTGTGACTTTTTTGAGGTTATCTCGAAACCCTGACTCGATGGGTTAAATGGACCTCGGATTCATTTTCAGCAACCCAAAAAAAAACTATTAATACAAATATGCCTTTTATTTGGGTCTTTAAGTAATCTGTCGGTGTAAAAGAAAACTATCCTATAAAATATCTACTCTTAAGTGTAAGCATTAGTTTTTCAACATTTACATAATTTTAGTTTATCAATTATTACTTAAAATTTTTCGAAAAACTACCTACGAATTGTGTATATAAAAAAGATTATTGTAAATTTTGTTGCCATGTAAAAAATATTAGGTATTCTTAAAAAAAGAAGAAAATTTAGAGTCATTTGTGAAAACACATTTTTTGTTGTGCTTAACTTTTATTAAATATAATTGAGGAGGTGATTTTCAAAACAAGCTATTGGTAAAAAATGAGAATGGATGTAATCTGTCCGGTAGTATTCATCATTCCCGCCATTAAAACATACTACAAAATATCCATTCGATAACGGGACATGCATATGAATGTCTATGCAAGCACGAGTAAAGAGTTGACCCAGAGATGTTAAATGTAACATTTTTATTGGTATGGTTTTAAGGTTTTAAAAAATTAATAAAAGAGTTTGCTGATATCGTCTCAAAAAATAATTTTTCCTGTATTGTATAACAAATTTTATTGTTGAATTTTTCTGCCGCACATATTTAGTAGATATTATGTGAGTTACTTCCTATTTTGCTTCATGTTTTTATTTATCAATAAAACTCATACAAAATTGACAAAATTATTTGCTATACACTCATAAGTATAATTGACATTACGATGTATAAAAAACAAACCTTTAACGCACTAATTTATAGTTGATCGCTTTTTCAACGCGAATAAATAAAATTAAATTTTTATGAAAATTATATATTTTTCTATGAAAATGACAACTAATTAGGTGTCTCTTTAAATTCTCGCAAAAAAGTATTTTTAAATTAATTTATCGTGCATAAAACACAAAAAAAGATATTTTGACTAGCAACTATAACATTATTACGATTCTACCCAGTTCTCAAAGATGTTAGGGTCAAAACATACTCAGCCATGTTGACCTTGTTTCCAGTTTATTTCATCGAAGAAGAAATCTTTTCTCTTGAAACCCTGTAGGGCTCATGATAAATTTGTTGTTCTAGAAGTTTCATGAAAAACTTAACAAACGTATCCAAATTATTCACAGATAAAGCGGTAACAGAGAAGACGCTTAGAATTCTTCTCCGTTGCCGTTTAATTTTCTGATTTTCAGTTAAAACATACTAAATAGGTTGTATTACTTTCTCAATTTCCTTTTTTTAATTTCAGTTCTGTCAAATATGTATTCTCTGAATTTAACCGACTACCAGAGAAAAATAAATTTTTGATAGTTCAAAATTTATCTTTTTGCTTACAGTGTCGCAAAAGCATTCTAGACTTAATAATTTACCCAATTCAAACAAGCCTAAATATCAAATATAAATTTTAATATTTTAATATATTTTGTTTGTAAAAACTTCATAAAAAACATTCCTACATACCCCTACTAAGTTTGTTACTCATCTCTGTTTTCTTTTCTATGTGCAGGGAGATTTACATTTCTAATTTAACAACCCTGCGCATTGCACAATGTGCTTGGTATTGTAAAATCGAAACTTGTGTGTTATTTCAGTGCAAACATCGAAGAGAGCAGCACGCGGTTTTTATTCGTGGTAACTTATTCGTGATTTTCTAATAAAATTGTTGGCAAAATTGTATTCAATTATTAGCTCAAGTAAAATTAAAGAAAATATTGCAATATTACTTTGTTATTAACAATGTAATATTGTAATTTTTTCTTTGTGCACAATTGTTTCTTCTTCAACCCCCATTTTTAAACTCACAAAAAAGCACGCGCTTTTCCTTTAGCGTTCATCTTCTTCATTTGGCGTCTGCATTAACCAGGTTAGTACATATCTTACGAATATTTTTTTTAAAATCCCCATTTTTAAAACATTTATATTTTCATATTATTTTAATTATCTTCAACAATGAACAAGCTATAAAACTAATTGTGAGGAAACAAAGCAATATTCCACTTTTTCGGCATTTTACCAGAGCGTTTACCAGCATTAACAAGGTTTCTACATACATAATCTACATTACCAAGACCAGACATAATTACAAGTAAGTAGGTAACACCATTTTATTAGAATTTTATTTTTGTATCGTTTTGAATCAATTCAATCTGACTTTGTGTAGATTATAATTTTCATTCAGTTTGAAATATACGTATGTATGTATAAATATCGTATTAAAATCCTCAAATAATATCTGTCGGCAAAATAAAAAAAAGACGTATTTTTTTAGGCAAAGTGTAACTTATTCGTAATTTTGCATTACACTTGTTGGTAATATGTATCTTTAGAATTGTGTTTATTTGCATACGCATGTTTAATTATGTACAACAGTGAACAAGCACGCTCCAATTGAAAAAAAAGACGCGCTATTCTACTTTTTCGGGCATTTCCATTAACCACGTTGATATACATATATGACTTTTATCTCCAATCCCAATTTAAAATTTACATTCTCACATTACCTACTGAATGGCAAAAAAAAGATTCTGTTTTTTTTATGGAGCATGCTTGTCAACAAAATTTCACTGTTTCAGATGGTTAAATATTAGTTTTATTTTTCTAAGATTATTAAATCATCTTTAAGAAAACCTAGCTGGTAATTTAGACAAGACAAGTTCAACAGAAAGTTATATCAGTTTTTAAGGATTTCGTTGTTGTATCGTTTAGCAGCAAAATTCTTAACGTAAAATGTCATTTGTATAGCTTATATTAATTTGTATTAATTTTGAGATGGACAATCAAACTAACATTAATTCTCCCACCCAACAGATTCCAAGAAAATTACAAAATTTTAGCAATCACCGGCTATACAACTAAAAAACTAAACTACCAGCGACTACAATTATCGGCTAGACATCTGACAACCTACCAGCTACTACAATCATCAGCCAGGCCAAACTAAATTGTATTTAAGCAGATAAAAACAGTAAGTAACACCATTTTAATATATACAACAATTATCTTTATACTAACAGAAATAGCCAAAACTTCATTGTTTAAAAAAATGTATCATCCTTTTATTTGAAATTCATTCTTGTATCATTTTAAAGCAAAATTCAAAGTGATACAATTGACTTTATATAGCTTATCTTAATTTTTAAATATACAGGTAGATATAGTTAATTAAACTTACATTAATTCAGTATATATACCTTCCTCTTTTTTGATATTTTTTAATCAATTATACTATGTAATTTGCTTGGCGTTAATAGCTTATAAGCAAAATTTCTTGCTGTACTCAAACACCCAACAAAATTGATAAAAAAATGGAAGAATCAGAACCACGTTCACCGTCACCTCTGGAGAAAAATAAGATAAGTGAATTAAAAGAAACAGAAACACCGGTCAACATTATCCCATCTAGTCAAGTACTTCTATCGACTACAAATTTTGTTTTGGTTCGAGATGACGGTAAATTATTACAAAAGGACTTGTCATCGCCGAATGACAACTCAATAAGTATTCAAGAGCAATCAGATGATCAATCAACGGTAGGTGGGGAAAATATTTCATTCTCAGAATTGATAAGTTCTTATTGCTCCAATGATGATGACAATGAGATGGAAGCTCTCATAACTCTTTTGAATGAATGGAAAATTCCAAAATTTGTTCACCAATTTTTTATTGGTAAATATAGAATATTGATTTAAAGTAGAAATATTTCAATAAAAACCAAAAATTACGTTAACAGATGAAAATCTTTTTGTACCGGTGTTGAAAGTGGCAAACGAATTTTTCATGGAGAGGTTTTTACAAACTTTAAATATAACAACCGCAAGTAGGATTGTTTTCTTTGATAAGTGGTATCAATGGAAAACCGAACGGTATACATCTTTATCTAATACTCCGTCTTTCGATGAGCGAAATGTTTCTACACCAACGACTAGTGTAGCGTCACCTTCATCTACCACCGCATTAGTGAGCAAAAGTTTGATAGATATTTTAAACTGTAAAGATGGACAAACAATTAAAGATTATTATGAAGAAAATAAAAACATCGACAATAAATCTGTTCGTAAGTTGCTCACCGATACAATTTTGTGTTACGCCAGAACAAACAATGTACATTTCTCGTCGAACGATTTAATAAAGCTCTCAGAAGAAATACAGTTGGTGTTTAATGAGGATCCAGTAAGAAATTAGAAACTGTTACCATTTATTTTTTTTAATTTTTAATTTTGTATGTTTTTAATTTTAATTAAATCATAGTTGGATTACTACTGCACAAAAAAAGGCATGAAAAATCCTAAAGGTAAACTTGCAAACAAGTTTCATAATTATCGAGGAAAAAGTCGTTCAATGAATCGCTTGTTTACGGAACACAATAATAAAAAGAAGAAACTCGATGATTTGCCAGTGGAACAAAATACTTTTGAACAAGAAAAGCTGCTTCTAAAAATGAAGCACGATCATCATACAATGAACGCTCAAGAAAAAAGTGATGCATGGGCAAAAACTTTTAGTATTCGCCAATTAGATCTCCAAAAGGCTAACAATAAGGCAATTAAATGGGAAAAATTCTATGAAAAATGGCACTTCATGAACTTTCCAAATGGCTATGAATATGTAAGAAAATAATTGGTCCTAATTTATTTTTTGATACCACGCCATTTTAAATTTTTATTTATCATTAACTAAACAATGTTTTTTTTATTTAATATTTAGTTAAATAACATTATTTCAATGAAATGGTTTTTATTAATTCCAACTTCAGAATTTGATTTGATTTTCCTCTACTCGAATCCTAATTATCAAATACTTCCTTTTCGGTTTTAAGGTGTGTTTTCTGTAAAATTATTCAATGCCATAATTCAAAATCAAGTTTTAGAATGCATTGATAACGTATCTAAGTTGTCTTTTCTTGCATGACCCTTTCAGCAATTAATATTTCATTTAATTTTATTTTATTATTAGTTTTCAACTTAGGTACTTTAGCAAGTATTGAATTAAAAAAGTGCTTTTTTTTAATTTAACTTTAAAAATAAACTTTCTTTTTAGATCGAATCAGACTTTAACAGAATGTTCGCAAATAAAAACGATGTTCTAGTGGGTACCAAAATAGCCAATTTTTGTAATTTAATGCTGCAATATGCGTTCCCAAAATTATTAACCAACATCGAGTTAAAAACCATGCTGTACGATTTCAATCAACAATGTCAAGCAGATGTGTGCGAAGTATCTCAGAGTAACTATAATTAACTCTAGCTATACATATATTACATACGGAGCCTTATCGCCAAATAGTCTTGTTTTGTTCAAGATTTTTGACTTTGCCACTTACGATTATATGGCAATAAGGCTTAGATAACAGGTTCTTATTCTTTTTAATTATTGTAAAACGTAGAAAACATTAAAATTAATCTTAAGTTAAAAATAAAACTCAAAAATTATTAATTTTTCTATTTTCTTCAAATAATATTTTCTTCTTTTTAATATAAAAAAGAAATATGTAAACAGTTAACAAGTTTGTTTATTGCAATTCTTGATTGCACACAAATTCAAAGCTTGGTTTAGGTACTTCATTGAATTGTGAAGCTTTGTTTTACAATATCTGTTTATGTTTAAGTTAACAACTTGAGAACCTATTTAACAAAAAAGGAAAAAATTGTATTAAATTCTATTGACTAAAAAAAATATTATAAGCTACTTTGAAAAATTATTGTTCTTTTCATAAATTTAACAATTTTTCATTTAATACAGCATAAACATAAAATCAAAACTACCTATTTTCTCATAACAACATTCTCAATTCTTTAACAGATACTATGACTGTGATGGTATTCATGCACTTGCACTATCTACTGCCACCAACCGCACGTGATAACAATAAGCGCTACACCGTAAAAGATAGCCAAGAAGCATCGATAAGATTGTTTGCGCTCCCTCAAGACTACAAGGAGTATCGAAATGCTATAGCTGCAAACAGTTCAAATTCCCAGCCACCGTTAATATCAATTATTGGTTCATTGACAAAAATCGAAGAAATCCACGTAGATTTCGATAACATGCATTTCAAGATGTTAACTATGGAACGTGCTATTGATATTTGCCTGAAAACATTCTTCACCTTTAACATGGCGTATCCGAAGCAATGTGAAAACTTTTGGCAATTCATAGATATTTATTTCTACCAAATCGAAAAATCAGCCACAAACGCCAAAGCTCGCAACCTTTTGCGATTCCTCAACTCAAATGAATGTCTTAATACGTAATATGTCAGAGTGAGATAACTTTTATTATTCTGTATGTTATAAACATATTTTATATTATTTAATTTAAGTTAACTATTTTATAATATTTAATTTAAGTAATCTTTTTGATGTTATTTAATTTATTTGAATAAAATAAGTTATTGTTTTTTTAAGTTATAAAAAGGCTTATGTTTCTTTTATTTTATGGATTTTTATATTGCAACTTTATGAAAATTTTTTAGCTTTTTTTTAGAGTTTCATGAATCTAATGGTAAGCAAAACAGAAAACTTCTAAATTACCTTTTTCCCCCTAAGAAGTAACAAAGTTCTGGTAGATTTTACCAATGTAAAAAATATTCCTGGTATAATCTACCAAAGTTCTGGTGGATTTTACCAGGAAAAAAATAATTTCCTGGTAAATTCTATCAGCATTCTTGTACATTTTAGCAGGAAAAAAAAATATTCCTGGTATATTCTACCAGAATTCTGGTATATTTTTACCAGGAAAAGAAATATTCCTGGTATATTGTACCAGAATTCTGGTATATTTTTACCAGGAAAAAAAATATTCCTGATATATTCTACCAGAATTCTGGTATATTTTTACCAGGAAAAAAAATATTCCTGGTATATTCTACCAGAATTCTGGTATATTTTTACCAGGAAAAAAAATATTCCTGGTATATTCTACCAGAATTCTGGTATATTTTTACCAGGAATACTGGGGAAAATGTAACCAGGGAAAAAAATATTCCTCGTATATTCTACCAGAATACTGGGTTTATTCCCATTATAATTTTTACCAGGAAAAATTATTCTCCTGGTATGTTCTAACAGAAATCTGGTGTATTTTACCAGGAATTCTTCGAAAAATCTCCTGGTAAAATTTACCACGATTTTCTGGAAAATTTTACCAAGACGCCTGGTAGGAATCTAAAAACCACTTTTTCTGGATAAATTTAGCGGGAAATCTGGTCACCGGTACCAGTTTTTTTTTTTGAGTGTGATAACATTAAAGTTATTATTTTAAGTAAAATAGTAGGCATTTATTATGAAATAAATATTTTAACTACATTTTTTCGTTGTCATTCAGAATTTATTTATTTTAAATAGAGGGTGTTTTCATTCACGATTTTTTCTAAATGTCATAATATTTTTATTTTGTTAGAAAGTTTCTTCTGGGGCCATGTATCGTCCATATCTCAAGATACATTAGAGATATCGACTTCAAATAAATGTTTGTATTCAGATAATAATGCAGAAATATGCAGTAAGGACACTCAAAACAAAATGCTAGACTGGGTCGAACAAACTTGCTCTTGTATGCAAAGCACTTATATAAGATTTTAAATTATACCCCTAAAATAAGTTTGTCTTCAAAGATATGAATGCCATTTGATTTGTCAAAAAAACCGCGCGATTCATCCCAAGACACAACTCATCCTAGGACAACCTATCTTGGAAATGAAAATTACTTGTAAGCATACTTAACAAAAACAATTATTTCTGTATTCAATTAGTTCGTTCAAAGCTTTTTCCTTTGGATAGCTTTATTTTAATTTCATATTGGAAGAAAAAGGATGGAAGAAAATTACGCAGGAGAATAATAGGTGAACCAATTTTTAATGGAAGACGGTGTGGTGACATTCCTGGTATATCTAGTGAACTAAAATTTTTAGTTGAAAAATATACGCTACCATTCTCGTTACCAACAGTATCGATTGATTTAAAAGACATCAGATGGCCTGATATCAACTTTTTATCAACATAAACATTTTTGGCTGCCAAAATATCCCGGTGGATGATCAAATTATAATTCAAGAAATTACTCTGCATATCCAGAAAAATACTCTGAATAAATAATTGACACTGTCAAATAATAGACAAAAAGAGGCTGGAATGCGACCCACACTGATATCTTCCCATTCCGTCTGTCGATTTGTCTTGCTTAAAAGTTTGTCTATATGTACCCCTATCAATTTTTACCAAATTTGCGTACTATTTTTCGTAGATTTTATTTTTTATGAAAAAACGGACTGTTGGATTTTTATATAAAAATTACTGAATATCGAAAACAATATTTTCTATGAAATAAAATAAGGTTGAAGCCAATATTTTTAATTTTTGAAAAGCTATTTGAGCCGAAAGTAAATTCTTACCAAGTTTTAGTATTGTTTTTTTTTAGAGCTTTATTTTTTGTAAAAAAAACTGTCAATTCGATTTTTTTCAAAATTGTATCGAATGTTGAAAACAATATTTCTTATAAGATAAAATTAGTTTGAAGCCAATATTTTAAATTTTTGAAAAGATATTTGAGTCGAAAATAAATTTTTACCAACTTTTGTTAAATTTTTTAGGTTTTTAATTTTTTGTACAAAAACTGTCAATTCGATTTTTTTCAAAATTTTACTGAATATTAACAACAATATGTTTTAAAAGATAAAAGTAGTTTAAAGCCAATATCTACAATTTTTAAACAGATATTTGAGTGGAAAATCAATTTTTATTAACTTCTAAACATTTTTTGTTTGGGTTTTTTTATTTTTTTATTAAAAAAAACTGTCAATTCGATTTTTCTAAAAAACTTTATCACATGTCAAAAACATTATTCTTGGTTGCACAAAATTGTTTTGGAGATAAAATCATATTTTAGTCGTAAAATTTTGAAGGTGACAATTTTTATTTTCAGTTTTTTTGATTTATAAAAAATGATTTTTATTTTTAAATATACTTCTTTGATATCACTTTACAATATATTATATAAAATTTAATTCAAGTCTCTAGCGTTTTTGGTTAGTAAGATATTTAGGGTTAACCAAAACTTTTCACATTTTTTTTAAACTGCTATGGTAAAAAAAATACCCACGCAATTTTCTTGAGAGCCCTTTCTGTATCTTTTTGCCTTATTATCTGTATAACAAAATTTATTTGAAGTCGATATCTCTTCTGGTTCTTGAGCTATGGACGACGAAACGAACGTTCGCGAACGTACGGACGTACGGACTAGGGATGTTGCGAATATTCTCATCCGCATTCGCAATTGCGGATTATTCGCAATAATTCCAACATCAGCATCCGCATCCTCAACGGCATAAACTGATGTGGAGTTTGTTGCGGATGCGGATGTTTTTTAACGCTTTTTTTTCAAATTCGAAAATAACAATAAAAACGACCATTTCACCCTTAGTAAAAATTTTAAATTAAAAAATCTCGGTCCTAAGTAGGCGACGACAAAAGCAACAACAAGTCATATGCAATGGTCACAGATTTGAGGATATAAAATATCTTGCTAAGTGGCTAGAGGACACAGTTTATTTTTATACATATATTAAGTGAAAAATTGATACAAATACAGAACATAAATGCCAAAAAAAAGCAGCAACTGAACCTATTTTAATTTAAATAAAAATGATCCTGACAAGTCTAAATCCAAAATATGCCGTAAAAACATAATCACGTAAAAGACGCACGACATCTTACTTGAAAAACCACTTTAAGTCAAAGCACCCAGAAGAGTTTGTTTTATTTAAGAGCGCCAACAATGAAAATCTTCAAAAAAAAAAAAAGAAATTAGATGCAGGTATGATATTTTTTTATAAACATAAAACAAAGGCTTGATTCAGAAGCGATATGGAAATGATGCTTGATTCATCAACTAAAGACGAAGGTGAAGAAGAATCTGATAACGCTAGTCACCAAGCACTTCCCCAAAGGAAGTAAGCATGTTACCGAAATAAAAAAGTCTAGAATTGGATAATAATCCACTTGATTGGTGGAAAATCCATCAAACATACTTTAAAAGGCTCTTCAAAGTTGCACTGAGGTATTTATCACTTCCAAAAGCCAGTGTTCCCAGCGAACAATAATTTAGTGAACCTGGATTAATATACGATCCACTAAGAAACAGATAACAGTCTGAGAAGGCTGCAATCCTGCTTTTTATTAAATATAACTCATCCATTTTTAAATTTAATTATTAAACGCAAAGATAATCAATTAATTTTCCTTTATTTACGGACTTAAAATTGTTTTTATGTAATACATTCTAAAATCCGCTACCGCATACGCATCCGCGGATGTGAATCTCAAAAAATCCGCATCCGCATTCGCTTCCGCGGATGTCAAAATTTGTACATCCGCAACAACCCTGGTACGGACGTACGAACGTACGTACACACGCACGCACAGACATCTTCCTAAAAATCTTTTATTTCGACTCTAGGGACCTTGAAACGTCGAGAAATGTCAACATTTCAATTTGACAAATCGGACCCATTCCAATAACTTCCTATGGGAAGATAATAATTTGCAAAAAAATAATATTGCGTTCATAAATTAAGATTCCAGCTATTCTAACCTTAAAGTTAAATCAAATTGCCCACGGTGTACGAATTTTATTAAAATCGGTTTAAATCGTGACGTGTAATTTATGTACATATATTAAGAAGATATTGTGACGTGATACCAAACTCGAATATTTTACAAACAAAAAAGGATTTCGTTTCTAAAATGTTATATGCAACGAAGAATAACGTTTTTGACATCTGGTTAAATTAAGTTAAAAATCGAATTGACAGTTTTTTTACAACAAATACAAACCTAAAAAAAAAGTTGCTAAAAGTTCATAAAAATTGATTTACGACTCAAATTTCTTTTCAAAAACATAAGATTTTGGGGTCAAATTATTTTTTCCAATATTCAGTAAAATTGTTAAGAAAAATTCAATTAACTGTTTTTTGTACAAAAATAAAAACGTAAAAATATTAGGAACTAGGTATGTGTCTGACCCTGCCAGCTCGAACTGATCTGAAGGTGCAATCTTCAATGAATTTTGTATACATACAATCATCAATACGGCTGCGAATATTGTTCTGCAAATGTTCGGTTGGGTTTTATCAGCGTAGACTAAGGACTTCAGATATTCTCAAAGAAAACATTCAAGGGCCTATCTTACACTATCTCTGAGGCCAATTAACGGGTCCGTAACATGAAACTAAGAGTGTACCCAACGTTATCACGACAAACAGGTCAGATTCGTTTATTGACGTATCCATTCAACCAATGGTGAGCTTCATCGCTAAATTAAATTCGATTATTAAAAAAGTACCATGATTTTCGAAATTAATTTTATAATTGTATATGGAGGCAGTTTCTTCATCTTAAAATTGCAAAAGAAATTTAAAAAAAGAGGCTAGAATAACTTTTCGTGTTTTGTTAAAAAAGTGATCAGTAAAATTATTCTAAACAAAATTAAAATCACCAACAACTTTTGCATATGATGAAATAGTTCGATTTCAAAATCTATTTTTGTTAACGAGATTTTTAGTCGAAAAACAATTTTTACCGATTTTAGTAGCATTTCTTAAAAGTTTTTATTTCTTAAATAAAAAATACAAATTAGATGAATGAAATGAATTTGAATTCAATACCTTTTATTTTTCACGAGATATCGAGAACCGAACATCAATTTGTTACTAAATTTGCGTACCATTTTCTTGTAGATTTTATTTTTTTCTGTTGACTGACTATTGGATTAAAAAAAAAACTACTGAATATCGAAAACTATATTTATTGTGAAATAAAAAAAAAGTTTGAAGACAATATTTTTAATTTTTTAAAAGCTGTTTGAGTCGAAAGTAAATTTTTACCAAGTTTTAGTATCAGGTCTTATTTTTTGTAAAAAACTGTCAGTAAGATTTTTCCCAAAACTTTACTGAGCTTACAACAATATATTTTAAGAGAAAAAAGTAGTTTAAAGCCAATTACTCAAAGTTTTGAAAAGATATTTGAGTAGGAAATCAATTTTAAGGAACTTTTGTTAAATTTTCTTTTAAGTTTTTATTTTTGTAAAGAAACTGTCAACTCGATTTTTCTTAAAATTTTTTCCGAATGTTGAAAACAATATTTCATGTAAAACAAAATTAGTTGGATGCCATAATCTCAAATTTTGAAAAAAATATTTGGGTCGGAATTCAATTTTTACCAACTTTTAGTAATGATTTTTTTTATAAAAAAAAGATGAAAACAACAAATTTTCGATGTGACACATATTTTGTAATTAATTGTTTTATTTTTATTTTCAAAAATATACCGGTTTGGAATCACGTTGTAATATAAAATATTAAATTTAAAAAAAGTCAATAGCGCTATTGTTTCGTGAGATATTTAGGGTTAACCAAAATTTTCATAGTTTAGTTTCATAGTTTTAGGGTTTAGTTTTAAGTAGATTAAGCTTGCTGGCCAAACAAAAAATAAGTAAATAAATTTGGTGGCGCAACAGTGCATTGAGAACTGGGGCCTAGTGGTTTACAATCCTCAACCATTCCTGTGTGCGAGTAATAGAAAGGCAGTTTATAAAAAGTATTCAACATTGTGGTAACCAGCGCTGCATATTGAGAAGAAGTTGTTCTAATATACTACTATTAGATTGTTTCCCAGAAAGAGGCAACAGCCCTTTGGGCTATAATTTGTATCGATGTCGAGAAAGGATCTGCTAAACCTCATGTTTTTTCTGCTTCGCTGGTATACAGCTTTTATTGATATAAATTGTCAAAAATTCATATTATTTAATGATATTAAATAAGTTTCGAACTTAACCTTTAGAAAAGTGGCGGTTTTTTGATAGCATTCCGAAAACATTTTTTTGTTTCTTATAGTTGAGCTTTTATTTTTGCCCATTTAATGGTTTTGTGCGTTAAATGGCCTAATTATATAACTACTACTGTATATTTATTTTCATATGTAGGTAATATAGTTTTGGCATTGTTTGCAGGACTCCCTCTAATGAGATTCAACATAGAATCCTGGATGTGCGATTATACGAGTATAGACTAATGAAGTCACCTCTCCAATTCTTGTTCGAAAATACCAGCAGGTTTAGGTGATGTTATGTTCGTATGAAGGCATAGTCATAGTTGGGTACAGAATGACGCCCGAGTGTGGGATTTTGCCTCCGTAATTATTATGTGAGTTCAAGCTGAGGTATAGGTTTATGTATGCACACATGACGACACCACCACCCTCGTCGTCTCATTATCACCGCCGTTGTCGCATAAGTCCCATCATATGGGGAAGAGCGCAAAAACCCAATCCGACGATAGACCAGATAATTAACTCACTGAATAAATCAAGTTTTCCATGTCATTTTAGATGACAAAAAAGGTTCATTGTTTATGGTTGCCACTTTACAAATTAAAAGTTATATCGGCTTTCTGGTTTAAATATTACTTGGCAGAGTTCGTATGTTTAAGACAATTATTTCTGAAATAATGAAACTCCTCGTCAATTAGATGCCTATACGAGTACAATTTTCTATTTCCATTTTTTCCAAAAAAATGATTTAGTTATTATGCCATCAACTGAAGCTTAAATCTTCCTTAAGTGGTTAAGAAAATAATTCAAACAAAAAAATATGTATTTAAGTAACACCGCAAATGTTACTCTCGCTAGCTTATTTTAGTAGGGGAAGAAAGTTTGAAAGGTACTGGTGCATTTCTCGTTCAAAGTTTTAGAAATTCAAACTCGAAAATGTTTGGAAGAAAATCAGGTTTAGATATGTCCTGGGGAACGAATGCTTCTTAATGAACCGCAGTACTGATCATTTCAACGCATAGAAGAACACATGTATACAACTTTTTGGAGAAATAAAGATCATTTCACTTGATATTTGAAAGGCATTTGATAAATTCTGACATGTTGTTAAAACACGTTCTTTTTGAATCGACAAATCTCTTCTTCGTTGAAGTAGAAGATTTCTTTGATCTTCTTTTGAACAAATGCTATAAACGGATTTAAATATGAATACCAATATTTTAAATTCTGGTGTACCAAAGGGCTCTCTTTTAACTCCAACACTGTTTCTTTTTTTAACTAATGATCTTCTAGTAATTTCACATGCCCGTATTCGTCTTTATGAGAGCATTTAGCATATTGCGTATAAGCTTTCTTTTAAGAAACAGCATCTCCAAAATCAAGAACATAAGGATGTCGTCAGACAAAACAAGCAAAAAAGGCAACACATATTTAGGAATGAGCATGGCCTGATAGTGGATTCGCCAAATCCTGGTTTCGGTAGAACCAATGATATTAATACAAGATTTGTTAAAGATCCACAACTTTCAGCAGAAAATCAGGTGTTGGTATTCGGTTGATTTAAAGTTTATCTATTGTAAATATAAAATTGAAGTTTCAAAACTTGGTAAATATGCATTGGAAATAGCAGAGGTTTTTGAGAATTTGTATTCTTTGCATCCGATAACACCAACAATGCACAAAATATTGATTTATGAAGCTACTGTGATCAAACATGCAATTTTACCTCACCTTATTTTCTTAGGAGTCCATTTGGAAAGCGATATCTGCACTGGTTCTTGAGATATGGTCGAGGAAACGTACGAACGTACATATGTGTGTACGACCGTACACACGCAAGTATAGACATCTCTAAAAATCTTTGATTTAGACTTGAGGGACATCGAGGGGCATAGCGTCTTTACTACTTGCTATCATATGCGGTTTCCGGAGATGTGTTCCAGCTCCCTCCAACTCTTGCCTAGTGACGCTGATTCCACAGCGACAGTCCTACTTCTCGGTCGTCCAGCTCTTCCTCCTTCTTGTGTGAGCAGATTCCACTACATTGCTTGGCCTACAATGCAGTCGTTACCTTTTCAAAGCATATATGCAACGCATAACCACTTACGCTTTTGTATAATATAGAGTCTATAGGTTCCTGACCAGTTATTCTATAAAGGACTTCATTGGATATTCGGTTTGGTCAGAAAATCGTTAGGATGTTGCGAAGGCATCTATTCACGAAGGTTTCTAGCTTCCTTATAATAGCTGAAGTTACCTTCAAGATGCTGCACCCATAAGGAAGCACGTTTTCGACATTTGTGCGAAGCAGTCATAGCTTTGTTCTTAAGCTGATAGAGTTATTACTTAAAATTTTCGATAACATACCAAACTTCGCTTTTGCTTTGCCGATTCCGCAAATGACGTCTTGTTCGGTTCCGCCTTCGATGGAGACGATACTTCCAAGGTATCGAAAGTTCTCCACTTTTTGCACCAGTTGCGAGGAAATAATTGTTTGAGAGGATTGTCGAGTTCCGAGGATGATAATTTTTGTTTTACCGGAATTAATTTTTAGCCCTATGACATTGTCATTTGATGGAGATCCATGATCCTATTGTCCACGTAATCCAAGTGCTTTATATAGGCTGTCCAAGTCCATTGGATCCCTCTGCTAACTGACCAAGCTGCGCGCAGTACATCACTTACCACCAACTAAAACAATATTGGCGACAGAATACAGCCCTGTTTGACTCCGCTTCGGATTTCAAAACCCTCTTAAAACCTATAATCGTGCAGAACGGGACACTTCCATCATATGTTGCTTTCATAATAGCAATTCGATTTTCTGGGATGCCTTTTCTACGCAAAGCTGAACAGAAGTACTCCCTGTTAACGCTATCAAAAGTCTTCTCGAAGTCGATGAACAGCAGGTGTAGTGGTGATCGATATTCAACGCACTGTTCAATAAAGATCCGTAGATTGTTAATATGATCAATACAGGAGGATCCAGTGCGGAATCCTGCTTGATCGGAATCGATTATGACACCAAGGTGTTCTCTGATGAGTTCCAGTATAACTTTTGCTACTATTTTGGCAACGGCTGGTAGAACGCAAATTTCAAACCAGTTTTCGTTTGTAAGATCGCCTTTTTTGGGAGCTTGAAGATCATTCCCTTCTTCTATCATTGGGGAAGCTTTTGATGCTCCAAGCTTCTTTTATGAGCGAATGAAGCAATTCGCTTGATGACGTTGGCGCTGCTTCTAAAAGCTCTGCTGTAATTCCATTAAGTCCTTCTGATTTGTTGTTTTTAAGTGCTTTAATTGCAGCAACCATCTCACCTTTACTGGGAGGTACAGTGCGAATTCGGCGTTTAATTTGTTCGGGGGCTTCAGAAGGCATCGGCTGCACGTTGTTTGCAAACACTCTGTTTAACACCACGAAAAAGTTTTCTTTCTACCCTCTGACTTATTCATTCACCAAACCGTCTACTTCTTTCACCACGTCTTGCTTTGAGCTGTGAGCACCGGTCAGCTCTACGGTTATTCTGTAAATGGTCCTGCTGTCGCACCTGTTTGCAGCATCTTCTGCTTCTTGCGCCAATGCGTTGATGTAGTTACGGTTGTCACGGGGCACACTGCGGTCAACTGTTCTCTTTTTCATGTGGTACGAGGACTCCAGCTCAATTCTTTCTTCCCTTCGTGCAGCAATTATTCGATCCCTTAGCTGTTTGCGTTCGTTGATCCGAAGATTCTTCTGAAAGCCAGGAGTTGTTGCTTCCTTCTTTCCGACCGACTATTCTGCCAGCACCTGAAATGAAAATATTTTTCATAGCACTCCAATGATGTGTCATGTGGTCATGTACTGTGCTGCTGATTGTTCTCATTTCGTGAGACAGGTGGTCCCTGAGTTGTTGGCGGGTCGTAGGATCCTTTAGTCTAGCGATGTTGAATTTGGGGCTCGTGTTATTCGGTTGGATCTTCGAACTGTAGCTGTACGTAATCTTAAGGTAGATATCATTAAGTGGTGGTCACGGGAAAGTCCCATATCGGTGCCTCTTCTGTTTCGGACATCCAAAAGTCTGCTTCTAAAGCGTCGAATAATCGCGAAGTGGTCAATTTGGTTGGAAGACGCTTGCCTGCCTGTCTACACCCAGCTAATTTTAAGACAGAGTTTGTGTTCAAACATAGTGCCACCAATCACAAGGCCATTGGCATTGAAGAAGTCAATGAACCTCTCACCATTGTAATTGTAACTGCCGTCTCCGTTAACAACCATCACATGCGTTACCCCGTCGTTGTTACTGCCAACCTTAGCATTGTGGTCTCCCATATCCAAAATAATATCTCCGTGGGGTGTGTTGTTGTTGACAGATCGTAGTTGACTGTAAAAGCATTCTTTCTCTTCATCGGATAACGAGCCGTAATCTACTCTGAAACCTAGCTTTTATAAGCCTTTCCCCAAGGGGCTCCCACGAAAAAGAATGCTGATTACCTTTTTTGTAAGGAGTAAACCAACTCCTGCTTCTCAAGCGTTCCCAGGAGCGTGACCAGAGTAGAGCAGGACAGCGACTTGTATTTGCCCGAGCGTCCTCACAATCAAAAAACCAATCTTTGTCCAGGTACAAAGCCAAAAGTCGTCAACGAGTTATCATTAATTATCCGAGCCGTAGTTTCGGTTTAAATAGCGGGATGGAGTACAGTTGCGAAGAGTGCTAATCTCCGTAACCTATCCTGAAAAGTCAGGAAACTTCGCCCTGAAGAGGCCCTATGCTCCTAAAGAGGTTCCCAACGGAATTAACAGGCCTGAGGACCTAAATAAAACAACATAAAACATAAAAATATAACAATTCAGCAAACGAATTTCACGCCATGAATATTATTTTTTATTTAATTTTAAAATGAAATATTTTATGTAATTGTAAATAAAGATGAATTAAATGATATTTAATTGTTAATTGATTCTCTTCAGTCCAAACGTAAGTAGGAACATCGAATTGTTATTTAATCTTCTCTTGGTACCGATGGTAAACTCCACCTAGGAGGGGCAACCGACACTCTTAGCCTACTCATGTCAAAAAAATTAACAACAATTTTCTTTATTTGACGTTGACATTCTTTAAATGACATGAAAAATGTTCTTCATTTCCATAATTTTGGCAACCATGTCCTTTTGCTGGCGATAATCCGATCAGACTGTATATAGGCTTGGCAAAAGTAGCAAAGCCGCGGGTGTTATATCACTTTTAATTATCATCAGCAAAGTCGGTGTATTAGTGGAGGGTTTTTAGTTTTCTGACAAGCTTATCACTTCTGCTAATCAAAAACTCTATTGCAAGCTATAGCAATGGAGAAGGAGATAAGCGTAAAGGTGAGGAAGTTCCTATATCGTCCATGAAGGTATCAACCGGAAGAGGATGAAATATTTAGTTAGATGGTTTTGATTGTTTGTTCGTGCGTTTATTATTGGATGCTTGGTTTTTGGTTGATAATTTAACATCTGAATTAAGTGACTTCTTAAATAGAAACGTTTGCACAAACCAATCGGATTGCTTGCTTCTATTAATTAGAAAGGTATGTTTGTCAGTTGATTTAAAGAGCTTACCTCTAATTAGAAGGATCTCACAATGACAATGTTGTATGAATTATTTATAAATATATGTTTTTCTATTATGGTTTTGGTATTACGCCTACTAGATGTAGTGTGGGGAAGGCACTTGAAATTTTTCAAATTTAAGTGGTCCAGTTAAGTATACCAACTTTTCAACTATTAATACTTTTAAAGCAAAAACAATAAAAGATTTTATCAAAGGAATAAAAGAAAATATAATGAAAGTGAAAAACCTTCCTACAACAAATGTATATTTGGAAAAATTAGGATTAACATAAGCGCGCTGAAGCATTTTTAACATTTTGTTTTGTGTGGGACTTTAATATTTATTATTCATTTCAAAGGAAATATTGCCGTTCCAGAGGTTAAAAACAAAGTAAAAATATAAGACCGTCAAATTTCTTAGCGACCATATGAGTTATTATTGTAGGCGAAATGAAATGCATACATTATGATTTTGAAATGTAGCGTAACTTCGGGTGGGTAGATATTAAAAACAAAATTTGAAGAAATGTTTTGTTTTTCTTTAATATCATTTATTGTTGAAGAAAAATAATAGAAGAAAAAGGTACATATAAAATATAATTTAAAATTGTTTAACTTACGGTAAGGTTTATGATGTATTTACGGTTGGTTTATAAAGGGTGGTTAAATCTTAAGAGCCGATGTTGATTTTGAATAAAACACAAATTATTGTAATTTCTTTTTGTTTTGATAATATTGGTATAGTTCAGCACAGTCTGCTGTTAATTCGACGCTACCGGATATTATCATGAGACGAATCTTCTTTCGACCTCGTGCAGTCGAAAGAGTACTGAAAGACCTTGAAATAAGTATTCCCCCTATTTTTTTGAAGAAGTGTCCTTCAACGCTGGCAAGACCACTGCGTAAGCTTTTCCATCTGTCCTATTCTACAGGTCTCTTCCCGAGTGGATGGAAAACTGCATTTGTCCAGCCTGTCCCTAAAAAAAGCGAATCTCCTCTCCCTCGAACTATCGTCCAATAGCACTCACGTCCCTTCTTTCTAAGGTCATAGAAACGCTGATTAATTTTAAGCTCAAGAAATATCTTGAAGATCGAAAGCTTCTTAATGACCGACAATTCGGCTTTCGTAGCAATAGGTCCACTGGTGATCTCATGGTTCATCTCACCGAACAGTGGAGCAAATTTTTACATCGTTTTGGAGAAAGTAAAATTATTGCTCTTGATATTTCAAAAGCATTTGATAGAGTTTGGCACCGAGCTCTCTTATCGAAAATGCGTGCTTTTGGTATTGATGAATCTCTTCTTCGTTGGATTAGAAATTACCTTTCTAACCATTCAATACAAGTTGTATTGGATGGATTCAATTCTGGAAACCATAAAATAAATGCTGGTGTCCCCCAGGGCTCCGTTTTGTCTCCTGCTCTCTTCCTTATATTCGTAAACGATCTTTTGTCTGTCACTTCTAATCCATTAAATCCAATACCCTCAGCTACTTGTATCTAGATTCACATCCTTGTCCTTCAGATGTGGAATTTCAACAGCAGCGTATGATAAGCGCATTAAATTCTGATCTTGACAGAATTGTCCAATGGGGAATAAAAAACCGTGTATAATTTAATGCTTCGAAAACTCAATGCTGTCTCCTGTCGTTAAAGCGTAACGCACCCCCGATGCCACTATCTATGAGTGGGATTTGCATCCATTAAACCAATCAACTATCAGTACTCGGTATGTGTATTACAGATCACCTCTGATGGAATGATCACATATTCGATATCGCCAAAAATGCTGGCAGATGCTTAGGATTTCTCCGACGATGCAAGAAATTTTTCACCTCTTCTGATCTTTCTATTATCTACAAAGATTTTATCCGTCCAAAGCTTGGATATAATTCGCATATCTGGGCAGGTGCCCCCAAAACAAGTTTAAATCTCTTGGATAGAATTCAAAAAAGGGCTTTAAAAATGATAGGCAACAGAACTATAATCGAAACATTTGCATCGCTAGAACACCGTCGCAAATTTTCATGCCTTTCGTTGTTTTATAGATATTTTTACAAACAGTGCTCTGTCCAATTAGCAAGTTGCATTCCACCCCTTAAACAATTTAGCCGTAATACTCGCACTTCTAGGAATGCTCATAAGTTTACCCTTGAGCTCAATTTCGGGCGTACTGTCAAGTATAGAGATTCTTTTTTAAATCGCACATCGAGAATTTGGAATGCTTTGGCCAACTCTGTTTTTCCCTCCCATTTTGATGTTCAGAACTTTAAACTTGCAAAATTTGCAATAAACTCAACAGGCTACCATCGAAAACACCGAACTAAAATTGCAGTCTGATTACATTATAAAGGTCTTAAAATGGATGAAGGTCGACTTCCGAAGAAGATCATGATGTTAACAGTGAGCAGAAAAGTTGGATGGTATGATGAGTGGCTGGATCATTCACGTTTGTGCAATTTCGATCTAAGCCTAGACCAAAAGCCTCCCAATAACTGGAAACAAAGACTCTACGAGATCATTTCCAATACAGATTATGTGTGATACGTATAGTATATCAGACATACATTTACATTACTGTGGGATACAGATAGTATACCAGACATACATTTACATTACTAACACAATAAAATACAGAACTTAACGCTATCAGCCAGCCATGTTCTCTCTTTACATAAGTTCCACTAAATATTTCATTGCATTCAGTTTTTCAGTCTATCAAAAGTCAGTTGTGTCTTTTTGTTGTGTAATTTCAAATTTTTTTTTTTTAAAAAACTTATATCAAATAAAATACAATAAAAACATTTTCGTGTTATTTTTCTTATTTGTGAACCCATTGCCTACAGATTTGGGGGCTCAACCGGGAACGAAAAGTATTGTGCGGAAGTGATTTTGTGTGTTGTGCTCGACCGGTGCAAATTACCACAGGTCCATTTTCCAATAAGAAAAAAGTGAAAAATAGGACTTGAAATTCAATCACGGAAAGTGAATACAACAAAAAAAAAAGTTTTTAAGAAAAAGTCTAAATTATATAAAAACGAAGACAAGTCAAAACCCAAGCCATACGAAAAAAACGTTAATATTTGAACAAAAAAGAACGGTAAAATACGACACAAGAAAAAAATATAAAACTGAATCCAAGCCAAGACAAACATTCTCAGAATGTATTAATTTCCCCTTGCCATAACAAACACAAAAACAAAGTGTAAGGTTTTCGAAAAAAATAACAAAAGTGAGTGTAAGGTATCAGAGAGAAACTAAAAAAACTATATCCCAAGCCATAACAAAGATACAAGATACAACATCAGCAAGCGTGTATTAGTAAATGTATCTTATTATCTTTTCTTTGTATCCTAATGACACACTGACCATATGTATTTGCATTTGAACTTTTTTTTACAGTAGAGCAGACTTAAAGATTTTTTGGTTTGTTTTGTAATTTTGTTTGCCAAAATGGAATTGGTTGAAATTTTAAATTTGAGTGTGGAGCAGTTGAAGGAAAAATTAACTTCAATAAACTTAGAGTGTTCAGGGAACAAGGCTGAGCTGCAAGCTCGGTTAATTGATTTTTTTCGGACAAATAACGAAGGCAACATGCAGGACGACGACAATGACGAGCACTTTACAGACGCACATGGTAATGCAGATAGGTCAGCGTTTACATTCCGAAATATGGAGGAGTCCATATCTCAATTTTCCGGAGATGACGATCTAAACGTACTTAACTGGGTTAGGGAATTTGAAGAGATAAGCGATACAGTTGGGTGGAATGTTTTGCAAAAATTTATTTTTGCAAAGTGCTTACTAAGGGGTTCAGCTCGACTGTTTGCAAACAGCCTAACAGGTATTAACACTTGGAAAAATTTAAAGGACGAGCTTATGAGAGAATTAAAAAAAAATTTAACAGCGCAGAAATACACAAACAATTGTCAGGTAGGAAAAAGAAAAAAGATGAAACATTTCTAGAATATATTTATAAAATGACAGCGTTGGCCAATAATGGAAATGTAGAAGAAGAGGCCTTAATAAGTTATATTATTGAAGGCATAGGCGACAAAGGTACTGAAACCTACATTTTGTATGCTGCCAAAACAATTACTGAATTAAAAGAGGCATTCAAACTTTATGAAAAGATAAAAAATACAAAAAATGAGTATAAGCCATTCACTCAACCTTCAGGTTCCGGATTAGGAAATGATTTTAAACGATGTTATATTTGTGGGAATAAAAGGCATAGTACAGATTCGTGTCCCAATAAATATTAAGGTTTTAAATGCTTTCGGTGCAATGAATATGGGCACAAATCAACAAGTTGCAATACTCCGAAACCACCAATAGAAACAAATCTGAGATTAATATTTTGACAAGAGGAAAAAATTGTATTGAAATTAAGATAAATCAAATCAAGCATTGCTTGATTCGGGAGCTGATATCTCCATTATACGGTGGGATATTGTCAGTACTCTTAACGAAGCTTATATTAAAGAAAAGATTTTGATCTCGGGAATAGGTGGTGATGTGACAACGGTTGGTTCTTGTGAACTAGAAGTGGAAGTTGAGAAATTTGCTTACAGGTTGAGGGTTTTTATTGTCCCAAATGAACTTATAAAAGTCCCTGTAATTTTTGGCAATGATTTTTTAAAATAGCTAATATACAATTTCATAAGGGTGAAATCACCATAAAACCTTTATTAAGTTTGGGAACAGGTAACAATGACATAAATACGAAAAGTAATTCTGATGTTTCTGTAAAACTTAGTTGTGATTCTACAATTTCTAATGAAGTTGATTTGAACATTACCAGGGATGATATAAAACTTCTTGAAAAAGAAATGGATTTTCTGGAATGTTATAACTTTGATGAGCATGAAATTGATTTGCTACATATTAAAGAAGTTAATATTCGTAAAGATATTCTAATTAGTATTCAAAAGTATACTCCTTGTCAAGTAATTGAATCCCCAATCGAAATGACTATTGTTTTAACGGAAGAAACCCCGATTTATGAATCCCCGCGAAGACTGCCTTATCAGCATCGGTTAGAAGTTGAGGCCCCAGTTGACACCTGGCTTAAGGACGGTAAAATTGAAGAAAGTAATTCTGAGTTTGCAAGCCCAGTGGTGCTTGTTTCTAAAAAGGATGGAACGAAACGATTATGTGTAGACTATAGGCGTATTAATAATAAAATTGTTAAAGACCCATTTCCTTTTCCTTTGGTCGATGAACAGTTAGATCAACTGCAAGATGTAGTATTTTTCACTACGCTAGATTTGGTTTCGGCTTTCTTATACGTTCCAATTGCAAACGATTCACGAAAGTACACGAGTTTTGTTACTAACAACGGACAATATCAGTTTCGCTTTTGCCCATTCGGACTTTGTAATAGCCCTGCGGTTTTTAAAAGGTACATAAATGCAATATTCCGACAATTAGTAAGAGGGGGACATTTACTTATTTTTATCGATGACTTAATTATACGTTCTAAGACTGTAGAGAAAGGCCTCGAGATTTTACAAGGAGTACTAAAGATAGCTCAAGATCATGGTCTGAAAATTAACTGGCAGAAATGCCAATTTTTTCAAAGAAAAATTAATTATCTAGGACATGTAGTGGAAAATAGTTTTGTTCGTCCAGGAGTCGAAAAGGTCAAGGCAATTATTAATTATCCTACGCCTAATAAAAATATAAAGCAAATTCAAAGTTTCTTAGGTCTTGCCTCATATTTTCGAAAGTTTATTCCTAATTTTGGACTAATCGCCAAACCTTTATCAGACCTTCTTAAAAAGAACATCTCTTTCATATTTGGCATAGATCAAATATCAGATTTCGAAAAATTAAAATCTGAATTAGCCAAAGATCCAGTCCTTCAGTTATTCAAATATGGTTCTTATACGGAAGTACATACTGATGCATCACAGAATGGTTATGCTGCAGTGATGCTTCAAAGAAATAACGACACCAGTGAGTTGCATCCAGTTCAGTATCTCAGTATATCTCAAACAAACGATACAGAAAAGAAATTCCATTCTTACGAATTAGAGGAATTGGCTATTTTTAGCTATTGAAGCTCCAGTTTCTGGTCGGTTAAGACAAGCCCAAAGTGAAGATACTTATTTGAAAACACTGAAACTTATATTACAAGAACGTGACCACGAAGATTATTTTCTTAAAAATGATCTGATCTACAAATTACATAATGGTAACGAGTTACTAGTCATTCCTACGTCTATGGAGAATTCAATCATACAACAGATGCATGAACAGAGACATTTCGCTGTGAAAAAAACCTCAGACTTGTTACTCAAACAATATTTCATTCCTTAGTATCGCAAGAAAATAGAAAAATTAATCAAAAGTTGCATTCCCTTTATACTTTCGGAAAGAAAGAATGGAAAACAAGAATGTTTTCTAAACCTAATCGGCAAGGAAGATGGCCCACTTCAAACCTACCATGTTGACCATTTAGGAATTTTAGAAATTACCCAGAAACACATTTTTGCGGTTGTGGACGCTTTCACAAAAGCACTTCAAGTGAAGAAGTAATTGATAAATTAAAAAAAAATTATAAATTCGACCAATTCAAATAGTACTGGAATGTCTCCTTTCAAAATTTTAACCGGAATCGAAATGAAACTTAAACCCAATTCTGAATTGCTTAGTCTAGCCAAAGTCTTGGATAGTGAGCTATACAATGAACTTAACCAAGAAAGAGACGAGATTCGACAGACAATGATAGAAAAAGAAAACCTCCGTTGAAATACAAAAAGGGTGAATTAGTTGCTATAAAGCGTACTCAAATGACACAGGGGAAACTGGCCACGAAACTTGTTGGCCTCTATAAAATATCTTTTGTGGGTAAAAGAAATCGTTACCATGTAGTTAAGGTAGGTGATCACGATGGTCCCAACAAAACCACAAGAGCTGCCGATTACATGAACAAATAGGACAGCAGTATTCGAGACGAATAAACAACAGGACGGCCGAATGTGGGATACGGATAGTATACCAGACATACATTTACATTACTAACACCATAAAACACAGAACTTAACGCTATCAGCCAGCCATGTTTTCTCTTTACATAAGTTCCACTCAATATTTCATTGCATTCAGTTGTTCAGTCTATCAAGAGTCAGTTGTGTCTTTTTGTTGTGTAATTTCAAAATCTTATTTTAAAAAATTAAATTAAAAAATTAATTAAACAAGGCGACATTTCTTCGGTAAAGATTCACTTTTAACGCAACAAGTTCGGAATATATTGAGCAAATTGTCGGAAAAGCTCTAAGTTTTAGAGATAGAATATTAATTGCTAGCTTCTAATATTTCAAGTAAATCATTAGTGATTCATTTTATTTGTATTTAAAAATATTTCTTATTTTTTAAATTTAAAAATTGTTTGTTAATCTCATAAACAGTATACGAGTACCAATCGGCAGAGGGCAAAGCCACGCCATAAAGATTTTGTAAATGTAAATTGTTATATTCTTATGTTAATAAATAAAATCATTTTAATATAATCTAAAAATCTAGAAAATGTCTTTGAAACGATCATCCTTGAACAATATTTTTTTAAATCCAAAAATACTAGTTTTTGTTTTGTTTCTACTCATTTTCACCCTAAAGATACGTTAACTCATGTTTGAAAATGTTTTATCTCTAAAATTGGAGGAAAATGATTGTATCTTATTTATACTCACTTAATAACGTATTTTTAATATTTTTAACATAATTACATTCCTTGTAAAGAAATAAGTTACAAACTTGCTATAGCAACATCTTTATGGCAACCAGCAGCAAAAAGAAATAAAAATAAATATCTAACCTACAACTTACATTACATTAAAGATATATATAGATCCATATGTATCTTTATTTTATATAATTTTATATTCTTTGTTTTAAACAAAACAAAACAAAATAATAGAAAACATAGAAAACTACACTCTAGTTCTTCACTTCCAAGTAGAACATCCATAACCTAAATGAACAAGGACTAAAAATAAAGCTCAGAAAATAAAATCGAGAGAAAAAAAGGATCCCTGTCGCTGCCACAAAAGACATTGTGAGTAATCTCATTGGTCTCAGGTTGTTGCTTTTAGAATAATTAAAAATTCAAGATGGATGTTCGCATTGTAAAAATACCTTTGCCATGTCTCTGGGTGGATGGTGCTCGCTCCGTTCTGGTGCTGGGATGGCATGGTGCTCCACAGCGAATGCGAAGGACGCCGACGATGAACGTGTGGTGAACCCTTCAGGTATGGGCATGGGTATGGGCACAAAGGCTTAAGCTAAGGCGAGGGCGTTCTTCGGCGGGAAAATGTTAATATAAAACAAGAAAAAGACAAAGCAAAACTTATACCCAAAGCGATAGAAAGAGAGTGAGTGAGAGGGAACTACATAGAGCTCTAGGACTTCAATACCAAACTCAAACCCTTTAATTCCTAAGCTATTTTAAATCGAAAAATATGACGAGAATTTATGTATAGAGAGGGAGAGAAGGTAAGGAAGACTGAGGTGGAAAACTATTTCTGTAATTACGTGGGAGGCAGAGCACAGACATAGACCCGCTGAATGAGGATAGTGCTGGTGCGATGGTGAGGTTGGCGGCTGCGGCGGCGGCGGATGATGATGCTTGAATGCTTGATTGAAGTGGAAATGTTGGAAAAAGCAAACAGCTAAGCGGCAAAGAGTCTCGTTAGTTTGATGTGATATATTTTCTACTTATTTTTTTGTTTTTTCTGCTGAGCTATCTGAATTTCCCACGAATATTATGAAATTTTAAAAATAAATGCACAACTACGGGTTGTACGAACTTGCTTTTTGTTTTCAAGTATAAAAAAGTTTTTTTGAGTTAAAATAATGTCATGTTAAAAATAGTAAAAGAAATACAATCTTTTTTCGGAGTTTCTCTTTTTGACAGCTGTCACTTGATTGATGCTTAGTTAAGTTTGCTTTTTTATATTAATAAGACTAAACAACGTCTGAAAATAGTGAACATTTATTATTTAATACATTTATTGAAGAAAACTTTTCGTAAACGCAATATCTCTGGTCGAAAATTCCAAAATTTAAACCTCCACATTAATTTTTTTCATGAACCCCTAAATTGGTATATAGTGTTTATCTATATTGCAAGTTAATAGTGATATCAAAGGTAGGTTATATGATGGTGATGGTATAAGAAATCATTTTGCGGAAACACTAGAAAATGGCATGAAGGTTGAAATTCTTTTTAATGAAAAGGCATTGATGCTCTTGATTGTTATGATTATTTGTTTCTTCTTCACATGTGTATTAAAGAATTTCATTTTTATATAATAGTTTATTCCAACTTATTTTGACTGCTTTAAGGAATGTGCCATCAAGGTTAAACTTAATGTTGAATAAACCATACACTTTTATTTTCAACAAACTTCAGTTGTAATCAGTGTACAGCATAAAAAATCATGTACAAGGACTGGGCTGTATAGAGCCATGTCTAGTTTTGACATTCCTGCATTCCTGCCAAACTCGTCCGTTTGTGCAGGATGACCATGGTTACTCAAACTGCTCTATAAAGACTGGAAACAACTTTACATAACCTTTGTATGTCAAAAAAGAACTGAGAAAAGATGATGCGCTGTCATGCGATTTTTTTTAACATCGTACTTGAAAGAATAGTGCAGAGCTCCCACGTCAACACCATCTTTCTGTCGAATTACTAGCATATGCTGATAACATTGACATAATCGGAAGAACTCAGCATGATTTCATTTTCACTTTGGTTAGTATTGAGGAAAAGGCGGATAAAATGGGCTAAGAGTTTAAAGAGGGAAAAACAAAGTACATCCTGTCATCAAGAAAGGGCCTTCAACAATGATATTTCGGTCAAAACGTCACCATTGACAGACGTAAGTCTATGTGGTAGTTAAAGACTTTGTCTACCTAGACTGTGCTAAGAACACAGAAAACAGCACTAGCGCTGAAAGCAAACGAAGAATTACTCTTGATAACCGCTGTTTCTACGGGCTAAGAAAGCAATTGCTTAGCAAGGCCCTCTCTCGAGCGACCAAAGTGACGCTATATGAGACTTTCGTCATCCCCGTTCTGCTATACGGTGCAGAAGCATGGACTACGACAAAAGCAGATGAAAGCACCTGGGGTTGTTTCGGAAGAAAAGTTCTTCGCTTGATCTACGGTCCCGTTTGCATAAAAGGTACAATCTGTAAATTTTCGTAGACTTAGCCAGAAGGATAAGGGACCAACGACTTAGTTTGAGTTGGCTGGGTCACGAAGAGCGAATAGAAACCGATGCTTCGGACCCGGGAAGTCTTCGAATCCACACGCACAGGACAGCACAGAAGAGGAAGACCGCGAATCAGTCGTAGTACATAGTTGCAGACAAGAGATCATTTATAAAAATGTCAAAAGGTGTTGGAGATAGTACAGAGCCCTATGGCACAACACCATTTATTATGTGGGTTTAGAACTTCAGCCCGTCCAATTGAACGGTCCGAAAGATAATTACTAATCCA
Organism: Eupeodes corollae; assembly: GCF_945859685.1. NCBI lineage: Eukaryota > Metazoa > Arthropoda > Insecta > Diptera > Syrphidae > Eupeodes > Eupeodes corollae. Next base: position 97,613,291 of record NC_079147.1, read on the forward strand.
ATGAAGGAGGGAATCATGAAAACCCAAAGCAAGCATTTCCGATAAGAGAGCCTGATGTCAGACCCTATCAAATGCCTTTGAAATATCAAGTGCAATAATCATACTTTCTCCAAAACGATGTAAAAATTTGCTCCACTGTTCGGTGAGATGAACCATGAGATCACCAGTATACCAATTGCTGAAAAGCCGTACTGCCGACCATTAAGAAGCTTTCGATACTCTAGGTGAAAAATACCTGTTCAAAACAATAGCGGGGGTACCATTCAGACCAGCGAATTTATGTGTGTTAATATCTCTTAGGTCTCTTGCCACATTAAGAGTGCTAAAAATGATTAGTCCCAAAGAATCACTAACATACTTAAGTACATGCGGAGTTGTAACACTGACTGGCAAATTTGAATTTTCTGCGAAGTGCAGACAACTGCAGATATTAGCTTTCTATAACAAGGTAACAAATAGAGTGTCTTTGACAACATGCCTAGGAACCGAGGAAGAGAAATAATTCCTAATGCTTTTTTACAAATGATCGTGAATTCGCCCTGCTTTTGGGACATTGCAGTAGGGTTGACTTTATAGCCACGAAAACTTTTTCTTTGTCAATAATAACCTCTTTAAAGCTAAAGAAAATAGTGTAGAGCTCCCACATCAACACTAGAGGCACTGTCTTTCAAAAGTCTGACCAATTAGTAGCATATACTGGTGATATTGACATAATCGTAAGAATCCAGCGCGATGTCAATGAGGCTTTTACGAGTATTGAGGGGCAAAAATGGGTTGAAAGTACAAAGTAAATGCTGTAGTGAAGAAAGGACTTACAACGCCGACATCTCAGTCAAAACGTCAATATCGACAGACGTAACTTTGAGGTAGTTAAGGACTTCATCTACCTATAGGCTCCGCTATGAATACAGAAAACAACAATTGAGTTGCAATGCCCTCTCTTGACTGACTAAAGTATCACTATATAAGACCTTCATCATTCCCGTCCTGCTATACGGTGCAGAAGCATAGACTATGACAAAAGCGGACGAAAGAAAAGTTCTTCGCTTTATCTACGGTCCCGTATGTTTAGACAGTGGGTGGAGGAAAAGGCGAAGGAACGACGAGCTGTACGGGCTGTACAGCGACGTAGATTTAGCCAAAATAGTAAAAGTCTAACGACTAAGATGGCTGCGTCATGGCGCATGGAAACCAATGCTCCGGCCCGGAAAGTCTTCGAATCCCCACCCACAGAAAAGCCGAATAGATAAAAACCGCGGACCTGATCCGCGCGCATCTTTCTTTTATAAAGAAAAACAACTGACACAAATGACGCATAACAATGTTTCTGACATCTGGTAAAATGTTGAGAAAAATCGTATTGACATTTTTTCTTACATAAAATAGAAGTTGGTAAAAATTAATTTTCGAATTTTGCTTCAAATTAATTTTATTTTATAAAATATATTGGTTTTAGCTCACTCAAATTTTAGAAAAAAAAACATCGAATCGACAGTTTTTCCCCAAAATTTCTTTTTAAAAATTAAAAATATTGACTTCAAACTTATTTAATCTCACAAAATTAAAATCTACAGCAAAAATAGTACTCAAAATTGGTAAAAATCGATGTTCGGTTTTTTAATATCTCGTGACTTCAAATTAATTTCATTCATCCAATTATTTATATTTGCTTATATAAGAAATAAATACTTTTAAGAAATGCTAGTTAAATTGATATACATTGGTTTTACACTAAAAATCTCGTTAACAAAAATATATTTTGAAATTAAACTATTCATTATATGCAAGATATTGTTGACAACTAACTTCTTTAATAAAACTCGTAAACCTACAAACCTTTTAAGCAAGACAAATCGTAATACAAGATGGGAATTTATCAGTGTAGACCGCGTCTCAGCCTCTTTTTGAAATATTCGTGAAAATGCAAATCTAAAAATTAACCAGAACGTAATTACAAAATAAAAGTTTTAACGAAATGGACTTCCTAAAAGGATGGCCAAAAATAAGTAATAACGCCGGAAGGACGCTTTTTACTTTGCAGCAATTAAGGCCGCGTTACAGCAATAACGCACTAAATATTCTTTCATCTTTCAATTAAGCCAATCGGATTCGCCTTTAAAATAAAAGCGCTCTCCAGCCTTGACACACATAAACAGTTGAAAGTTGTAAGTTACTAGGCTCTAGTTATCAACGGACTGTTGCGCCAACTAATTTTTTGGCTTCAATTCTTGTACGAGTTGAATTTTGTATTTTCTGTCTTCTTCAATGTAGTACCCGTGGCATGATGGTTAGAGCGTTGGACTGTCATGCAAGGGGTCGTGGGTTCAATCGCTGCCTGTGCCATCTTGATTAAAAAAATAATTAATTTTCGCGGGTACTGCCTCTTGCGAGGAATTGAGAAATCCTTCAAGAGTAATTTTTGTCATGAAAAAGTGCTCTCTCAAATTAGCCGTTCGGATTCGGCCTAAAATTGTAGGTCACTTCCATTCCTGACAACAGTACTCGCACACAGGAATGGTTAAGAGTTGTAAGTCACTAGCCTCTGGTTCACAACGGACTGCGCCACCCAAATTAAAAATTTAACAATAGTCCTCTTCAATACTCTGCTCCAACGCATCAATAGCATCTTTTGTGTGCACTGTATAACGTCCCTTAGGATGTGCATTATCCACTCTAGTAAACGTGTTGCGAAACCGATCAAAAATAACAACTCCGAAAAAGAGTATTTCCAGATTGAAAACCACACGTTAAAAAAACACTTGTTTTATTTATCATTATTCATTTCTTTTGTCTTAAATTAATTTTTAATGAAATTAAAATTTTGCAGCCTTTTAAATTCCATTGATACCTTAGTGTATTGTTTAAGTTAGTTTTTCTTGAATTTTGAGCATTTTTTTAAACCACAGAATGAGAATTTAGCACGAAATGGCAAAATATTATTAAAGTGATTATCAGCATCAATTGACGTTGCTCCTAATGGAGTTTTGAATAATTCCATTATTGAGCTTATGTTTTCTTCGCCTGAAAACACTTAACTAGTGAAATATTTTTCACCGACCACACTCAATCAATTACAAATTTGTTTTAATATATAAGAGTTTTTTGAGTTGGTAGTGGAGTGAATATAAATGTTTTTCCCCTTGTATATTCAACTTTTTCAATTCATAATAAGCCATAAGTTCAAAGCTGTGAAAAGCATCGGATTTGCAGACCATTTTACTTACGAATTCACACTAAACAAATTTGAAAAAAATGTATTATGGGATTTATTTTTTGATTTATCAGTTGAAAGTTATACTATGTAAAAGTGTTGCTGGTTCCTTAACCACCCGGCCTTCAGTCCTATTCAACAAATACACTAGTAGCCCCACAATTCTAAGAATCGTTCGCGTTTACGCTCTAGAAAATCAAGAATCCTCACCTTTCCAAGAATAAAATCCATAATCCTTTAGAAAATTCCATCGAAATTTATTTCAGTGTTTCAATTTAATCAGCTTTTTTTTTAAATTGAATTCCTCATAAACTTGAATTTATTTTTAATCTAATAACTGCAATTGAATCTTAAACTGAATAGAAGCACAATTTAACCAAAATCCCTTCTATTTACCTTGGAATTTATTCATAAACTATAAACTTCCTACATCAAGATCTTAAGTCAAAGTACCTACCTGAAAATATTTTACTTTTCTATACATTTTTAATTTTTTTTCTTTGAAATTTTTCGCTTTCCCTACAAAGTTTTTCCATTTTTCCTTTTAAGAAATATACCTCTCGAAAGCTTTCCAGATAAACGAGAGACAAAAGGGTATAGCATTGGAATCTCACCGCCTGCCGCTGCAGAATAGCGGGCGTACTGCACAGCACAATCTCATTTGTAATTTCAAAACTCGTTACCTTAACCAAGCATGATTGCAATCGGTCTCAAGGATTGTCCTCAATGCAAATATTTTACTTATCTTCAATGAAAAATGATTGAGAACGTTTTTCTTATGCGCGCATATAAAACAAAATATACAAGAAATATATAAAACATAAAAACTAAAAATTAAAGAAAAAGAAGAAAATAAAAAGAAAACACAGAAACAGAACCCAAAGACGAAGAAGCATATTTTTTCACATCGGATGTTGAGATTGCGGAAAGGATACATCCGCATCGGTTGATGGCACCAGGATATGAATTATAATAAATTTTGTCCTCAGTGTCATTCGTTATGATTTCAGTTAAATTTCATTCTTCTCTTGTTGATTCTCATTCTCTGTAGTATTTTATATTATTTCATTCCATGGATTCTGCACTGTGTAATGTTTCTTCCGCCGGATGCATTTGTCATCATCCTACCTACTTGCACAAAATAAAACAAAAAGGAAAATCAAAAAAAAGGAACGTTGAGAAAAATGAAATTGAGATTTTTTAAATCTAAACACAAATAATGTTAACGGGCAAACATGAAACGTTTTTGTTTTTCTTTCAATATTTTGTATTATTTTTACGATGGGAAATTTGATATAAAATGAAACATTTTTAACTTGGATGTTAAGAGTTGAGGTGGATGAGGAGGAGGGGCAATTTTATTTTGCAATGTAGTAAATGTTCAATTCACAGAAGATGGTATAAGTTAAAGGAAAACAACTTTGATGCTATGGAAGTGGTTCTTGAGAATAAAGTATTGAAGCAAGAGAAAAATCACTCCCACTTTGAAAATGTACTCTGATTTTCCTGAAATTAATAAAAGGAGGAACGCTAAAATTTATAGTTTGGAAAAAAAGTATATTAGTTTATGTGTTTAAGAATGAAGTAACGAGTTACAATTTCAAGCACTTATTACTTTAGGTAAAAATCGCAGAATACTGACTTTATCTTTGAAGAATACTAAAATTGTAGTTCCTGAAAAGTAACACCACATTAAGTGAATTAAATAAATTTGTATAAAGTTTTCGTCTATTTTATAAATACATTTGCTTATATCACTGGGTTAAAATTGTTCTAAGCCAATCTAAAGGGCCTTGCAATGGAAAAAATGTTCGTTAAAAACAACCATATTACTAATGCTGATTTTGGAAATGTTGTTGTCATTTATTAACAAATAAAATATCAAAATGTGAAAATTGCTATCAATAGTAAGACAGTTTTTCTACAAAAATGAAGGATGCAAAGAAAGTGATAACGACGACAACCATTTGAGCAAAATGACCCAAAAGCTGGCAATAATTTTTCAAAAATATCTTCCTTTTTTTATTTCTCGATTAAATGATATGCAATTTATTGAAAAATAATAATAACTTCTTTTAGATATCTCTTATTCTCCACAGCGCATCTTGGTTAAAGCTTGATTTTAACTCTTCTGAATAAGAAAGAGTTTTAGAAAGAGCTTTAGAAAAATCGCAGTCGAATGACAGAAGTGTTATTACTTACAGCGAAAGTATCACGAAATCAAAGAAAATAATAAGAATGATGCCCCCGTCTTACAATATTGTGAAAAATGCAAAGAGAGCTTGCCTGCTTTCTATTGTATAAGTAGTGAAAATCACTGATACATGTGCCAACGTGAGTCTTCAAACTTTGCTTGATATAACATCAAAACGACATACTTCAATGTTACAGTGTCTTTTTGACGCATTGGAAAACGAAGAACTTGAGAAATGTCATTTAAAATCCAAGTAGGTTTCGATGGAAGTTCGGGATATAGCTCATATACGGTCCAGAAGCAGATTTCTTCTGTTTTTATAAACTGTTAAGTCCCATATAATCCGACACTAAAGACACAATTATCGGAAAAAAAGTTTTAGTACTAAATCATTTTTTCAATGATAGATGGTAAGGTTTGCAATGCTTTTACTGAGACCACATCAACGCATAAATGCGACTACGAAGGACTTCAACAAATTCGATGATATGATAAGGCGTTCTTTAAAACAAGAGCACCTATCGTTCCAATGAATTGTATGTACATATATCTAGCATACAAATTACAAATTACAGCCTGCACGACACCACTTCTGACAACGGATTCAGGCTGACCGACTTCGCTGCGGGGCGGGCGAGACGTTCTGGTAGCTAGTACGCAGTTCACGCATCTTAATATCCGCAAGGGGACATGGAAATCTCCTGATCAATCAACCGTCAACCAGATTGACCACATTGCGATCGAAGCACGAGACTTCTCCAGATACAGGATATCCGAACATTTCAAGGGGTCAACATTGACTCGGACCACCACCTATCGTTGTAGCCAAGGTACGGCTGGGAGAACTTTCGACGTTAGACGGCTACAATCGCAAAGGATTGCCATGTCCTTTTCCGACGCTAACTGCATTAAGCATTGAAAACCAATGGCAACATAGCCCTGCAGCCATCAGAGATGCCGCCTCTGAAGTGCTAGGTTTCACACGGCCACCTTACCGAAACCCTTGTTTTGACGGCAATTGCAATCGCAAACAGCAAAACAACAGGCATTCAAAACTGCGCTGTACAGAAAGGCCAGGGCTGAAAAAACCACTTCTCCAAATTATATAACGGCGATGACGAACCGAATTCCGCTTTAAGGAGATAGAACTCAACCTCAGCGAAGCAGATCAACAAATCCACCTAACCGACCTTGACGAAGTGAAGATAGATATATGTAAACTTAAGTCAAACATAGCTGCTGGAGCTGATGACATCGCTGCCGAACTATTCAAAGCAGCAGGCGATAACTTGGTACGGAGCATGTACCAACTCATCTGCAAAATATGGTCGGAAGAAAGCATGCCCGATGAGTGGAATCTCAGCATAGTGTGCCCGATACATAAGAAACGAGACCTCTAAACTGCACCAACTACAGAGGCATCAGTTTCCTTTATATTGCATATAAGATCCTCTCTGCCGTATTATGTGAACGTCTGAAGCCGTTCGTCAACAACCTGATAGGCCCTTATCAGTGTGGCTTCAGACCAGGAAAGTCCACTATCCACCAAATATTCACACTACGGCAGATCTCGGAAAAAACCCAGGAACTTCAAATTGACACCCATCATCTCTTTATAGATTTAAAGCCAAGTATGACGGCATCTATAGGGAAGAGCTATACAGAGCAATTTCTAGTTTTGGCATCCCTATCAAACTTATCCGCTTGTGCAGTATGACGATGGACAATGCATGCTGCTCTAGCAAGGTCGGAAAAGATCTTACCGATGCATTTGAAGTCAAAAAATGTTTTAGAAAAGGCGATGCACTGTCATGCGACTTCTTCAATATCGTATTTCTTGGAACAAAATCGCTGTAATAGCTGGTGTGACAGCGATTTTTCGATCATAGATTTAACTTTTGACAACCATAATGAGATCCATGGTAGAGATAAAGGATAAAATGTAGCACTTGTTGTTTATAGAATACTCAAAGAATATTTGAATTATTCCATTCGTTAAAATCCACAATCTGTAAATTTGAAAATGGGTCAATAACAGCTGCGAAAAAAAGTTTCCTGGAAGCTAATGTCCGAGGTTGCCTTTCCACTTTGGACAAATCAATTTGTATATATATGAATGAATATTTTTAACTGTACTTTCAGATAAGTACAGAAGTATGGATACAATGCAAGCTTTGTTTTTCAGGTTCACATGATAAAAAGTTTGGCTTTTGTTGAAGCTGATAATGTCATGCAATGCTACGGTTGGTTACGTTGTCAGTTTGAAGATGAAGTTCTTTGACCTGGTTTGAGAAGAATTTGCGAATAATTTAAACAAAAAATTAATTAAAATAACAAACACATTTTTTTTTGAAAATGGTTGGAAAAGTATAAAACATAACGCGGATCTACTGATATTAAATTAATTGTTTTTTACACAAATTCTAAGTTTCTACATCTTGGAGAAAAACTGGTCGATGCACTCAAAAAATTTAAAATGGAATTCCATGGAACTACGGGTGCTGTTCTTGTTCCGGTTCTACACTAACGCCTTCGAATCATGATTGCTACCTTGGGGAACGGAAGAGTAATTGAAAATAGTTTAACAATGTTTCGAACAGTTTAGCAAAACCGAATACATTTTAAAGATTTAGAGTTTTTGAAGAAGACCATAATGATTAGTCTGTCACAGGCTTTAAAAAAAATTCGTATACACATATAGTATCAAGTTGACAGTAGTACTCGTGGCATGATGGTTAGTGCGTTGGACTGTTATGCGAGAGGTTTATGGGGTTTGATCCCTGCCTCTTCCACCTAAAAATGTTATTCACGGGTACTGCCTCTTGTGAGGAATTGACAAATTCTCCAAGACTAATTCTTGTCATGAAAAAGTGCTTTCTCAAATTAGCCGTTCGTATTCGGCATATAAACTGTATGTCCCCTCCATCACTGCAATTACTCGCACAAAGGAATGGTTGAGAGTCACTAGGCCCAGGTTCTCTACGGACTGTTGCGCTTCCTAATTTATTTCAGTATCGAGTTGATATTGATACCCGTTTTCCATATTACGTTAGCAGTAATTTAAAAAAAATGGCGAGATTAGTATCAGTTGACCTTCCACGAATGAAACCGTGCTGTATCATAGATCAACAAAATTTGGTGATCTGAATCGATAGCGAAATGGTTACTCTGATTTCACCATAATTGGGAATGAATCCGGACAAATTTCTTTTACTCCGCAAGCTGTTGATGTGTTCAACAAGTACATGAATGGAGTGGACCTGAAAGTGTATCTAGACTTTTATTTCCTGCAACTCCAACTTCTTCTGCCATCGATCCTAAAAAGCGGTCCGGATCACCTGCAGCAACAACACCGAAGAAAAAGCGTCCTCAAAGGATCAAGCAAATGGTTTACTTTCAATTCGTTTCGACAATGTGGATCATTTCCGACAAATTATAAAAAAAAATATGTATGTAACGAAACGATTGCTCCTACCGCTATTTTACTATTTTCTTTTTCATGTAAAAATGGAAAAAAAATTTCTAAATTTTATTGAGCTCAAACTCGCGAGGATAAGCTTATTTTTTCTTGACTCAACACATTTTTTTAACTTCCCATAGGAAGTAATTGGAAATTTTGACATTTCTCGACGTTTCAAGGTCCCTAGAATCGAAATAAATAAAGATATTTGTGCGTGCGTGTGTACGTATGTTCGTACGTCAGTACGTTAACGACGTTTTTTCCGTCGTCCATAGCTCAATACAGATAATCATCATCTCCAAAACAATTTTGTGCAACGAAGAATAATGTTTTTGACATCTGATAAAATTTTGAGAAAAACAGAATTGATAGTTTTTTTATAAAAAATAAAAATCTAAAAAAAACGTTATTCAAAGTTGATTAAAATGGAATATCGATTCAAGTATCTTTTAAAAACCGTGAAATTTTGGCTTCAAACTTATTTTATCTTATAAGAAATATTGTTTTCAACATTCTGAAAAATGTATCGAATTCACAGTTTTTTTACAAAAAATAAAAACCTAAACAAAATAATAAAAGTTGGTAAAAAATGGTTTTCGACTCAAATATCTTTTCGAAAATTTGAGATTATAGCTTCTAACTAATTTTTACTTTTAAGAAATATTGTTTTAAACATTATGACACATTTTGAGAAATATCGAATTGACAGTTTTTTGCAAAAAATAAAAACTTAAAAAAAATGTATAAAAGTTGGAAAAAATTGATTTTCGACTCAAATATCTTTTCCAAAATTGTAGATATTGGCTTTAAACTACTTTTATTTTTTAAAAATATTGTTAACATTCAGTAAAATTTTTAAAAAAAATCGAATTTTGTACAAAAAAATTAAAAACTTAAAAAAAATTTATTAAAAGTTGGTAAAAATTTACTTTCGACTCAAAAAGCTTTTTGAAAATTAAAAATATTGGCTTCAAACTGATTTTATTTCACAGAAATTGTTGTTTTCGATATTCAGTAATTTTTGTATAAGAATCCAACAGTCTGTTTTTTCATAACAAATGAAAATTTAAAAAAATAGTATCCAAACATGGTAAAAATTGTTGGGTACTCGATATCTCGTGAATAATAGAAAACATTGACTTCAAATTAGTATCATTCGAATAATTTGTATTTGTTTATATAAGAAATAAAAACTTTTAAAAAATGCTACTAAAATTACTAAAAATTAACTACCGACTAAAAATCTCGTTAACAAAAATAGATTTTGAAATCAAACTATTTCATCATATGCAAAATATGTATGGTTACTTTTAATTTTTTTGAATAATTTAACTGATAACTTTTTTAACAAAACACTTAAACCTACAAACCTTTTAAGCAACACAAATAGACAGACACAATGGGAAATTATCAGTGTGGGGCGCATCCCAACCTTTTATTATTATTTTTATATTGAAATCCCCTTGTTTGTATTTATGTTCCTATAAATATTTTCTTTACAGAAATGTTAAGGTTGTAAGACCTTTAATGCATACGAAGCTGAATTTGGCTTCTATCCCAAAAAGTTTAAATAAATTAACTTTTTAATAAACATCACAATTACGTGATGTAATACAGCTCAAATCAAATTGGAAATACTACACGAACTGATCAAAGCCATGCTAATTTAAAGTTTGGCTAAATTTTTATAAGGCCACAGGTTTGTGTGAATGAGCCAAAAATTGGCAACGAAAGTCTTTCAAACAAATAAATTAATGGAAACGTATTACTTGTAATGAAAGACCTTGTATTTCTATCGATGGTAATTATCAAATTAGGAACGTTTGCAAAATACTGCTTTTGACCTCTTTAAAAGTTTTCCCTTTCTCTGCACAAGAATAAAATAGTACTGCACTTTAATATTTAACATAAATACTTTTTTAATTATTATTTGCTCTCATAAAAAAATCATAAATTTGCTATCTTCCATAGTCAAGCTAATTCCCTTAAGTCAAAACTTTTGACTATAAGAAGAGTATAATCATTATTTCAGGATTTGAACATTAAAAATATAAAAAGAAATCAAAGTTAATCTTAGCTCTTTTGACACAAAATGACAAAAGAAGATCCTAGGACAATCATACAATCCCACCCCCACATCATTAAGATTGCATTAGACACCCTTTCCGCCCACATTGCCACCAACAAAATATAATATATAAGAAAATATTCATCCTTGTTTTTTGCTATTTTTGTTATTTGTGAATTCCAACAAATCTTTTGTAAAAACTTTATTCAAATAAAATTGTGCTCTTAAGACAACCGTCAGCAATATCTTATTTTCCAGAGGGAGATAAAAACGGTAACGGCAAGTGCCATTCGGGGACATAAACATTAAATTTTCTTTAATTTCTCCCTTCTCTCCCTCTCGCTCCCTTTCCATCACTTATCTCGCATTGTGCTCACTCTAGCTTTAGTTGTGGACTGTGGTTATGGGGGCCATGCCATTGCCATCGCTGCTTTGGCACTCTTGCCGGCCATTATTTCCGTTTTTCAGTGTCACGGAGTCCTTAGAGCACTTTTCTTGTCGATTCTCTAAACTGTGCAACCACACCACTGTTTGGTTCGGTTCTGTTCGGTTCGAACCAAAGGAATAGGACACTTTAGGAAACAAAAAATACCATTAGAGATAATTTATTTGTAATCGCAAACGTTTTACACTTGAATTTCACACAATGCACCGCACCAGGCCAGCCCTAAGGATAGGGAGGGCTTTGAAGGCTAAAAAATCGCATATTCTTCGCCCACTCCCTTCAATTCTCGTGACCTTATTGAAGCACTTTCGACGTCATCATTTCCACCCTCAGCAGTTAAGGACTTGGCTATTAAAGTGCTGTGGAAAAATCTCAGGTCTTTGCTTAGGCCCAGCTTAAGTCTTTTAAAAGGCACTTTGCAATTTCTAATTAATTGATGATTTCCAAAAGTTATAGCTTAAACTGTCACAGCCGCCATCGACATCGCGTCCTTGGTAAAACTCAGTTTCTTTTTGTTTTCGTCAGTTTTTCGGGCAAACATTGACGAATAAAAGTGCGGGAACTACGCAATTACTTTCCAATCTCTTTATCTGTGGGAGACACTCTTGTCCTTTACACCAAACAGAGAATCCTTGGACAAGCTAAGATTTCCATCATTCGTGAAAGTAATAAATTCTGTTCTTCATTTAGCTTAAATTAAATTCCCCCAAATCGTTTATCTCTTAACTTTATTATCCTTCAATTAGCATAAATTAAAATAACTATTCCGAAGAACGCTTAAATTCGTGTTTGATGTATTTCGTAGAAGGTATCTACTCGTATAAAGTTTGAATTTTGAAATCCAATTCAGATTAAATTAACATTTTCTTTTTGACTCAATGGCGATGTTAAAGGTTTCGTTATAAATTGTTAAATTATTTTATTTCACTCATCACGTTCGTTATCTGCATTCCAGTGAAGAAGTAGAGCTTAGATTATTCTTATGCAAACAACTATAAATAAACGGAATGTTTTTATTAAAAAATCTTTACTAATATTAAACATTTCTGATTAGACTCATTTTTTTTTTCGTCAGAATACTCTCAAACTAATGGTGTTTGTTTGTACCAACTATGACATCAGCCAGTAAGACTTCTACAGGCTATGGTCACAGTTGTTTCCTAAAGATTTTCCTTACAAATTTTTAATTGTTTATTTATTTCGTTGTTCATTTTTGGGAACTTAATTATTTTAAAAGAAAATAATGTTGGTCCACAGAAATTGATAAATGAACCATAATTTTTGTATTGAAATAAATAATAAAACTGAGTAAGATGAATAAGAAAATAATATATGAATTTGTCGAAACCAAGCTAAGCCAAATTTTAAAAAGATGGACGAGACCCAAACACATAAATTATCACCTTTGCTAATATGAATATCTATGAGTGGAGCTTGCATCAAGGAGACTGAAAGCCTTAAAATCGGTGTGTGTTTTTCAATTGGCGTGGGTAGATTTGGGCCCCGTGGCGGCCATTTTGTTTGGTGACATCTGTCAAACCCTATGATTATTCAGTTGTTTATGTCAAATCATCATGGCAGGTTACACAATTGTACAACACGTTTAAATGATTAAACTTTACTATAAAAATTAGTGTTCGTTAACGAAAACGTTGCGGCCATTGTATTGCGCCCATTTTACCGTAGACGTGGGAGCCTTTAACAGTCGACTCATCAACGTTTGGTTGCCAAATTTGCGACGACCGGTTCACTAAACAATCAGCCAACACCCGTACTTTCTAGGAACGCAAGATCGGCCTAACAACGCCCCGGTCAGTGAAAGTGTACAGCAGAACCTAAGACAGTCTATTCCTCGCCGTGCACAAGAGCTCGGCCTTCAACTTGGCGAATATTGCGTCTCGACATTGGGTCTACTATCGTGCAAGATCCAACCAGGAGCTCAAAGTTCATGATTATAGACAACTCCGTTTGTTCGCTGACTGGTTTCCGTACCGTTTGGAAGAGGTCCCAATATTGGCCGAACAATCATCTTTATTGACGTGGCACATTTATCGACGACACCAACCCACGCGAGGTTCACCAGGTGTTAATGCATCCTGAAAAAGTTACCGCTTGGTGCGGATTTTTTGCTGGTGGCGGGGTAATTGGTACGTACTATTTTGAAAACGACCTTAGTATGGTGTTAGAAAACGCCCTTATTGGAAAACCCTGTTCTAACACAATTGGAAAGCGTCAATTCATGAAAGGCGGTAGAATCATCTTCTTATGCAACCTGAAAACTACACCGATCTGTAATTTGGAATAAAGAGTTACAATCGTAGTTATTATAGCTGTAAACACTTTAGAAAAATTCAGCAAACGAATTATCAATCGGAGTTTACTGGAAGCATTGTCATTATAAACCATTACTAAACGAAAACCAATGGATTTTCGTTTTACATTTAGGAATTTCCAAAACTTCTATGGAATTGGCTTCAATTAAATCTCTGTGGTATGTACAGTATTGAACGCAGAACTTTCATCTTGAATACCGTCAAAAGGTCCTTGTTTCATCATAAAGTTAGTTGCATTCCTCAACTCGAACAACCTCAAAACCAATTGAGAGGTGAGGTCCAGCTTATTGCACGTTTGGGACCGGTCAATTGGTCAACTCGATCCTATGATTTAATGCCTATAGTCAATTCTTTGTAGAGATATTTTATGGAATATGTCTAAAGCGGTGCTTCGATTGACGGACTGGTTGGAAATATTGAAGAATTTATTCTTAAGATACTGTCCAAAACGTTAGAAAGAGTATGCTTGAATTGGGCCGAGCGGATATAACATTTGAGGTGGAGCCGTGGCAAACATTTGCATTAAATAATATAAAACATTAAAATTATATCGATGGCACTATGGATTCAAATAATGATTTATGCGTTTTTAACTTCCCATAGGAAGATAATGTAATTGGTCCGATTTGTCGAATTGACGTACGTCCGTACAATCGGGAAGCTTTTTTCGACGTCCATAGCTCAAGAACCAGTGGAGATATCTACCCCAAATACCATAGCAATTTAAAAAAAAAAGTGAACATTTTGGTTAACGCAAAATATCTCACGAACCAATAACGTGACAAGAATATTTTCGGAAATTAATTAAATAACTTTTTTCATGAATCAAAAACAGTGAAGGAAATATAATTTTCACCTCAAATATTTTAAGAACCAAAAATTGAGTTTATATCTAAAATAATTGTATGCAATGCACAATAACGTTTTTGACATCTAAAAATTAAAATTTTGAGAAAAATTAAATGGATATTTTTTTTATAATAATTAAAAACCTAAAAGTTGGAAAAAATTTACTTTGGATTCAAATATCTCTTCAAAGAGAAAAAATATTGGTTTTAAACTAGTTTCATCTCACAGAAAATATTGTTTTGGACATTTAGTAATTTTTATAAAAATACAAAATCCGTTTTTTCATAAAAAAAAATAAAATCCACCAAAAATTGTAGGCAAATTTGATAAACAAGAAAAGATATTGACTCCAAATCAAATTCATTCATCCAGTTTGTATTTGTTTATATATGAAAAAAAACTTTCAAGAAATGCTACTAAATAAATAAATAAATTAGGTAGCGCAACAGTCCGTTTGAGAACTTGTGTCTAGTGACTGACAACTCTCAACCATTCCTGTGTGCGAGTACTGTTGTCAGACATGGAAGGGACCTACAGTTTTGAGCTGAATCCGAACGGCAAATTTCATAAAGTACTTTTCATGACAAGAATTACTCTGGGGGATTTTGTCAATTCCTCGCAAAAGGCAAAAGTACCCGGGAAAAAACTTTAGGTGGCATAGACAGAGATCGAAACCACGACCTCTCGAATGACAGTCCAACGCACTTACCATCATGCCACGGGTACTAATGCTACTAAAATTGGTAAAAATATATTTTCGACTAAAAGTCTCGTTAAAAAAAACTACTTACTTACTTACTTACATAAGGTGGCGCTACAGTCCGGGGCGGACCTGGTCCTCAAACAACATGCGTCTACAGCCAGCTTGGTCCATAGCTAGCTCTCTCCAGTTTCGCACGCCAAGTTGGTTAAGGTCATCTCCCACCTGGGTGTGCCACCTGAATCGCGGTCTTCCTCTACTGCACCGTCTCTCAGGATTGGATTCGAATACCTTCCGGGCTGGTGCATAGATTTCCATTCGCTCTACATCTAAGTTGTTGTACTTTAATTCTGTTAACCAGTTGAAAGAGTAGTACCCGTAGCATGATGGTTAGTGCGTTGGACTGTCATGCAAGAGGTCTTGGGTTCAATCCCTGCCTGTGCAGGGTACTGCCTCTTGCGAGGAATTGACAAATCCTTCAAGAGTAATTCTTGTCATGAAAAAGTGCTTTCTCAAACTAGCCGTTCGGATTCGGCCTTAAATTGTAGGTCCCTTCCATTCCTGACAACAGTACTCGCAAACAGGAATGGTTGAGAGTTGTAAGTCACTAGGCCCTGGTTCACAACGGCCTGTTGCGCCACCCCATTTGATTTGACCCAGTTGAAAGTCACTGTCCATTCTCCACCTATACAGACGTGACCAAAAATCACCCGAAGAATTTTTCTCTCGAATTATCCTAAGACGGTCACCTTTCTTTGACAGGGTCCAGGTCTCAGCACCTTAAATGAGAAGTGGGAGGATGAATGTCCTATGGTGATGGTGATTTTAGATGCTCTAGGACTTTACTTCTCAATTGCCTTCTAATTCCAAATAAGCAGCGATTTGCAAGAGTTTTTCTTCGTTTGATTTCATCGCTCGTGTCGTTGTCTGTGTTAATAGCCGTACTTAACTATCTCAAAGTTATAGCTGTCCATGGTGACGTTTTCTTCAAAACGTCATTGTTCAGTGTCCTTTTTTGATGACAGCATATACTTGGTCTTTCCCTCATTGACCAATAAACCAATCTTCTTCGCTTCCGTCGCAATGCTCCAAAACGCTCCACTGACATCACGCTTTGATCTTCCAATTATGTCAATATCATCTGCGTATCCGAGTAATTTTATGGACCTTTGGAAGATTGTGCTTCTAGTGTTGACGGTAGAGTTTTGAACAATTTTTTCCAGAACGATGTCGAAGAAGTCGCATGACAGTGCTTCGCCTTCTCTAAAACCTTTTTTGACATCAAATGCATTAGTGAGATCTTTTCCGACCTTGATAGAGCAGCGTGAATTCTCCATCGTCATTCTGCACCAACGGATAAGTTTGACAGGGATGCCAAAACTGGACTTTGCTCGGTAGAACTCTTCCCTATAGACTGATGCCTCTGTAGTTCGCGCAGTTTAGAGGGTCTCCTTTCTTATGTGTCGGGCACACTATGTTGAGGTTCCACTCATCGGGCATGCTTTCTTCCGTCCATATTTTGCAGATGAGTTGGTGCATGCTCCGTACCAAGTCATAGCCTGCTGCTTTGAATAGTTCGGCAGCGATTCCGTCAGCTCCAGCAGCTTTGTTTGACTTAAGTTTAGATATAGCTATCTTCACTTCGTCAAGGTCGGGTAGGCGGAATTGTTGATCTGCGTCGAGAGACATGACAGTCTCTTGCGATTGTAGCCGTCTAACGTCGAATCTTCTCACTTCCTTGTTTTGGCTTGGATCGGGATATCGGTAGCCGTTTCTTGGCTACAACGAGGTAGTGGTACGAGTCAATGCTGGCCCCTCGGAATGTTCGGATATCCTGTATACTGGAGAAGTATCATGCGTCGATCGCAATGTGGTCAATCTGGTTGACGGTTGATTGATCAGGAGATTTCCATGTCCCCTTGTGGATATTGAGATGTGTGAAGTGCTACCAGAACGTCTCGCCCCGCAGCGAAATCGTTCAGCCTGAAGGAGGAGGTGTTGTGCAGGCTGTATCTCCCGATTATACCACCAAAGATGTCTTCTCTTCTTAGCTTGGCATTAAAATCTTCTAAGACAATTTTAATGTCTTAGCCAGGGCACTGCTCATATGTCTTGTCCAAGAGATCGAAGAATATGTCTTTGGTGTCTTCATCTTTCTCCTCTGTTTTGGCATGCGCGCATATTAGGCTTATTTTGGCGAATTTAGCCTTGATGAGGATTGTAGTGATGCGCTCGCTCAGACTGTTGAAACTCAAGACTTTTTGCCTGAGTCTAGTTCCAACAACAAATCCACACCCAAATAGACGCTGTCTTTGTTCTCGGTAGCAGTCGCCGTAGTAGATATCGCAGTCTTTTAGTTTGCGTTTGCCCGGTCCATCCCATCGCACTTCTTGGATGGCGGTAATATCTGCCTTGCAGCAGTTTAGAGCTTCCGCTAATTGTTCGGCTGCAAGTGGTCTATTAAGGGAACTAACATTCCACGTGCAGATCCGAAGTTCGTTGTCCTTATTTCGTTTGCGTGGGTTGTCAAGAGTGAATCTATCCGTATCCGAGGCTAGTTGGTGCTTCGCAACTAAAAGTATTTTGTACGTGGCCAGGAAGTCACCCCGACGGCACAACCCCAAACCTGGAGGGCCAGATCCTTAGTATAACTCCAAGGAAGGGGAGCCGGATAAACCGCATCTTACAGGCCTGGGCTCCGAATACGTCGAAGAAGCCCTTTAAGGTGTTCACTAAGAAGTTCAACCTTACTGGAACTGTAGACGCCACCGTTAATTACATCTCATGAATTCGTCCGCTGCCGCCTGGAAACACCTCTCCCCCCTTCTCTCGTTTGGTGCCCCAACAACTTTCCACTGGGGTTGGAACCCAATCTCCAGTTGCGGGACTAGGCACCCGATGTTCACCGTGTGGAGGTGAGAGTAGGAGTTGATAGTCAGAGGTGGGTTTTGAGACAAAACCTGTGGACGCTTCTGTCCTCTTGAATGCACATGTCTACCATTTGAACATCCTTGCTAACGTCCGTTATTTCAAATATTCAAATTTGAAAGTGAAATAAATAATATCGAGTATTTCGGATCTGCCGTGAGAGTGCGTTACACATCATCTTTCGTTGATTTGCCTTCAGGCAGTTAACATTGTTCGTGTTAGAGGTGTGTCAATCGTTCATTTTAAAAGATTCAATCGTTCATATGTCGTTCAGTTCAATGATTCGTTCTTTTCAATCGTTCACTTTTCAATCATTTAGGTTTCTGTTTCATTTTGGTTTTGAATGGAAAATAAGCGAGTGGAACCATATGGAACTTTTTGCAGTAGAGTAGGTAAGGTTACTTCATTTTCATTCAGTTTCGGTCTTTAAAACGATTAGTATTGAAATAATTGATTGATTGTTTCAAAGCTATGTTTAATTCCCATTTTATATCATTTCATTTGAATGAGAATAAGTTAGATGAACGAAACATATTTCTTTTCCTTTAAAACGAAAGACAGCATGATGAAACGATTGACATTGAGAACGATTGATTTGGTTTACTACGATTGCAATCACTCAATCTTTTTGATGAACGGGTCATAAAGACCGAATCAATCACGATTGACACAGGTCTAGTTCGTGTTACAATCAAATAACCAATTAAATCGATTACTTTATATATTTTTTCGCGTTTTTTGATTAAATTTCGATTTATGATTGTATGTGTTTTTAATTTTTGAATTTCCAGTAGATCTTGAAAAATCACTCATTAATTTTATATTTTTATTTTAATACAAATATTTAATCAAGAACTACAATGTTCATATTATAATATTGGGTTAGGGACATGTTTTTATGTTGTTAGCACATATGTTTATCTGCTTCAACTTTTTGTTGATCTGGTCTTATGGCATTTATTTTCAACTTAACACTATAGAATAGTGCAAGATAAAAAAAGGGACATATTGGCTTCTTTTTTTCTCAAGATGTTTCATTAAGAAATTATTTTTATTAGTTTTTAATGCTCATTTAGATTTTTATGAAAAAGGAACTATTATTTAAAAACAATATTTTGCATGTATGTATGCATTTTGCAACAATAATTTTCAATTTTTGTGTGTGTACACGAGATATTTTTTGCGAAAACAAATTTTTTAATAGCATTTTTTGAAAGTAAATATTACTTATTAAACAAATTACGATTGAACTTTTCTAAAAAAAATAACTATGATACAGACAACACTTTTTATAGAATTAAATAATTTCGAAGTCAATATGTTTACTTATTCTTCACATAAAATTATAAAATAAATAAGGTGATTTAACAGTCCGTTGAGAACTTTTTATTATTAAATCTACTTAACACTACTTCAAATCAGATCCTTAAAATAAAATGTATAAAACAAGTATGCAAGCCGGTCAAGGCTTTTTACCCCTTCCCGACTACCTACTATCAATTGCCGATTGAAGCCACCAACACTGGGTTTGTCCTACGTACTAACCATATGCCAAAATCAGTACTTACCAATTTTGTGTAGTTTTTTTTTTATATATTAAATTTTGTATGGAAAAAACTGTCAATTGGATTTTTCTTATGAGAACAATTGTACAAACCTAGAAATTAGATAAACAATTAATTTGAAATCTAAAACTTTTGTACACAGTACTTTATAAGTCTCCCATGCAGTCCAATTGAAAAATAACAAAAATATCGTTTTAACGATTTCATTGAACGGAAAGGAAGACAATTCCAAACCGATTCACCTCACTTCCATAAACCTTTCCACCTACAATCTCCTACACTACAGTTCGTATGTACCTAAGCTTTGGGGGCTCACCATTTCAAATTTTTATCGCGTCTTCAGGCAAAACAAAAAGAAGAATCAAACTTTAAAAAAAATCCAAGGATACCTTTTTCCTATACTTGGAAGATCTATAAAGAACACTGCCAAGTTTTCATTATTTTCCACCCGTTTTTTTTTCTGTAACATCTTCTTCGATTGTCTGCTTTTTGCTATTATAACGGTGAAGGAAGAAAAGCAGTAAACGATGGTGTTAGCCTGCACCCATATTCTGGTTTGGGTCTTTATAATATATCTGATCTTGGTCTGGTTTTTGGTGCGTCGCTCGCGTCGTCGTGTCGTCGCGTCGTTGGTCGTTCACATTTTCATCCTCGTACTTTTGAAAAACACCATCGCACCATTATGTTCTTCCACATTCTCCCTCTCCACCCCCCTCAAGGCTATTTCATGATGCTCATCTATATGCTGTGCTTCGATTTGTCTTCCATTTAAGGTCTTCGTTTTTCGTTTACTTGGTCAAAAGACTAAAAAAGACCATAGACCAAAAAATACGGAACAAGCTATCTTCTTTATGGGCACGGCACACCCCCGATCCAACTATACAAACGTTATGTATGTAGGATGAAACTTAGTTTGTTGGCATCAGAGAGTAGCAAGCACAAACCTAACAAGAATCTCATCATCAACAAAAGAAATCATCAGTTCATTAGGTTTTTGGTGAACTCTTATCGCAGCAGAAGCAGCATCAGAACCATGGCCAGAGCTAGAGCCAGAGCCCAGATTCAGTGCCAGTAGAGTGAATGTGCGCTCTGCTGTGGAATGGAATGTCTAACCCCAAATCTCCCCCACAAGGACCCTTTACAAAAAAAGAAAGAAACTGGACTTGGACAGCCATATATAGCTTGGGTTAAGCATCCCCATTGCGGTGGCCAAACACTATTCATGCGGATGAGGAATAATGTGAAGAAAAAAGAAGGAAATCGAATATGTTTGTGTTTTTTGGACGCCCTCAAATCACACACCGACGGACACACCATGATGCTGGACCAGGGACGAGACGACCACAACTGAACTGCTTCTCTGGACGAAAATTAATGGTCTGGAAGATTTAACCAGCAAACATCTTTTTTGTTTTGTCCGCTCGCCTGATTGTAGGTAAGGATTTCCTTCTGTTGATGTGAGTTAATTAATGGCTGACGATGTCCAGTTTTTGAATGTCATTGCTGGTTTTGGTGCCATGGAGATGGCACTACGCCGAGAGGTGGTGGAAGATAGTGTATACATACGTTCTTGATACCACCGAATATGGTTATAACGCAAATTATATTAAATTCATAAAAGGTTAAAAAAAGGTCTTGGCAAAATGAATGAGTGATGAAGGTGAAAGATCGGTACATTGTTGGATGATAATATCGTAACTGAAAATCTCTACTATACCTACGAGGGCTTCATCTAATTCTGCCATTTTGTGCAGAGTGAACAGAAATTTACATGATTATCCAGTTTGTGGTTTCAAAATTAAACGTTAATAAAACACGTACTAAATATTTGTTTTCATGATATTTCTTATCCATATTCCATACTTCTGTCTGTTACTCTATCACGCCTTAACTACTGAACCAATTTGCATGAAATTTGGTATGGATATATGTTGATACCCGAGAAAGGACATACATTCCCATTTGAAAATTCAGTGGGCAGATCGCTTTTACGCGTAAGCTACTGAACAGATTTAAATGAAATTTGGTAAGGAGATAGTTTGAGACTTAAGAAAGGACATGAGTTACTTTTGACCTCGGGAAAACAACGCATTCCCATGGAAAAAATTACTTTCCGGAGAATCTTTCACTCATAAATTACCAAAGATTGAAATAATATTTGAATAAAATTGGTATTACGAGAAAAAAACGCATTCCGAACCCTTATGAAATAAGTTGTGGAACATGTTAAACGCATATTAAGGCGGGCTTCGTGCGCCACGTTCCTTAAGCCTGGTGTCAAATCGGGAGATGCCTTAGGGCGAGTATACACTGTCCATGTTAGTTACATGGAATGTTACTGTTTGAAAATGCTGTTACATCATATGTGTGAGCCAACCTTTTTGATAATCTAAAAAAGCATAATGATCAAGAATTTACAACATTTCGAGAGGCCAGATGGTTATTAGAAAACGACAATGAGTGGGAACTAACTCTAGAAGAGGCCGCACAATGCAAATCTGCTCCCAAAGTACAAGAGCTTTTTGCTATATTAGTAGCAACATGTCGACTGTCAAATCCTCACCAATTATGGGATAAGTTTAAAAATGATATGGTGGATGATTTTTTACACAGAGTTCAAGAAGAAAATCAGACTGAGTTAATTTGAAATGAGGCGTCAACTTTTGTTACTATTATTGGGAAAGATTTGTCTGAATTTGGAATGACCAGAACACAGAGAATTGGGTAAGTGAGCAGTGATTTAGTTCGAGAATAAAATTATGTCGCTGTAGAGTATAGAATAACAGAGGATGTTTTACTTTTAAATTTAGAATAAAAAATAGTTTTTGACACAGTTATAAATAAAATTTCCAGCGGAAAAGGTGGTTTGCTTTTTTTAGATGCGTCAGGAGGTACAGGCAAAACTTTTCTCTTGAATCTATTGTTAGCTCAAATTCGGAAAAACAATGGAGTTGGTTTAGCAGTAGCTTCCTTAGGAATAGCAGCTTAGTGGTGAACGGACAGCTCACTCGGTTCTGAAACTGCAGTTCAACTTAGCTCATTATTAAACGCCAGTATGTATAATATCAGCAAAAGTAGTGGGCGTGAAAGAATGTTGCAGCAGTGTAAATTGTTTGTTTTGGATCGGGATGAATGTACAATGTCCCACAAAAAACCAGTTGAAGCACTAGATCCATCACTGAAAGACATCAAAAACAACCGGGCTATCATGGGAGGGATGGTAGTTCTCTTAACTAGCGACTTTAGACAACCCCTGCCGGTACTTACTAGAGGTACACCGGCAGATGGAATAAACGCATGTTCGAAAGCATATGTGTTATGGGTACATGTAAACAAGTTTTGCTGGCTACGAATATGCGAGTACAGCTACACAATGATTCTCAAGCAGGACAATATAGTATAGTTTAGTTTATTTCATCAAACAGAGTACAACTCTGATTACAGGCTACGTTAACAAGTTAATATAATAATTAATTTAAATATAAGCATATATACAAAAATAAAAATAGATACATCTTAATTACAAAACAGATTGCGATAACAAAGCAGATATAACATTTTTTTAAAAACATATCTTGAAATATCAGAAAAAATATCTATAACCTCAACAACAGAATTCGTTTCTCCTATGCAACGTGCAAACGGTTCGTTTCTGCTATAATTTCTTTTTTGAAAAGTCTCTTGCAAATGAAAATTAGAGCGGAGAGTCCTTGATGGAATGTAGAAAAGTATTCGTTCTAACAAAAAATAACATTTGATACGATTTCTTATTAAATCTTTTACAAACATTATTGAAAAATATTTTCTCCCTACTTCAAGCATTTGAATGTCAATAAGCAGGCATCTAGATGGATAAGATGGTACTTCCATTTTTCAATTTTGTTTATAGAAAGCATACCTAGTAAAACTTATTTGAATTTTTTCTATTCTAGAAGAATGAGTGATATAATAGGCACTTCAAACTATGCCGCGAAATTCAAGTACCGATCTAACAAGTGCAATATATAATGATTTGAGGGTGTAGCGGTCGAAAAAATCCCTAGAGTTTCCTCTGTCTTAATCCCAAATCCTTTTTTGCAGTAACCTTATCTAAACTCGTATTGTTGATAGTATAATCAAATATGAAAGGTGTTTTTTGTCTATGGCATGTAAGACTCTGACATTTGGCAACATTCAGAAACAACTTGTTAGATTCACACCATTTGGCCAGTTTTTGGATATCCTCTTGTAGATACAGACAGTCTGTAGAAGATTTTATGAGCCGGAAAATCTTCACATCATCGGCGGCATATATAAGATACTTCGAATATTAAAAATTTACCGGAATGTCATTTATAAAAAATATAAATAACAAAGGACCAATATGACTTCCTTGCGGAACACCTGAAGTTACATCAATCCATTTGGATTTAAACTTCCCAATTTTACAAATTGAACCCGATTTTTTAAATAGGAAGAAATCCATTTTATGAAATTAGAAATAAATGCCGCTGCTCTTGTAAAAATCGGAGAAAATTGTATGCCAACAGACTGTAATGGTTCGATTACTTGAGTCATGAATTCTGTCAAATTGTCTGTAGCGCAGATGAATTAAAAAGTAATGTCTATCCAAACTTACTTACTTAAGGTGGCGCTACAGTCCTGTGTGAACTAGGGCCTCACCCAACAAACTTCTCCATCTAGCTCGGTCCTTAGCTAGATGTCTCCACTTTCGCGCTCCCAGTTGGGTGAGGTCACCTTCCACTTGTGCGCGCCACCTAATCCGCGGTCTTCCTCTACTGCGCTGTCCTGTGGGTGTGGATTCGAAGACTTTTTGGGCCGGAGCATGCGCTCTACGTGACCCAGCCATCTTAGTCGTTGGACTTTTACCCTTCTGGCTAAGTCTACGTCGCTGTACAGCCCGTACAGCTCGTCATTCCATCTTCTCCTCCACTCCCCTTCGATGCATACGGGACCATAGATCACACAAAGAACTTTTCTCTCGAAGCGACCCAAGGTGCTTTCATCCGCTTTTGTCATAGTCCATGCTTCTGCACCGTATAGCAAGACGGGAATGATAAGGGTCTTATATAGCAACACTTTGGTCTCTCGAGAGAGGACTTTACCACTCTAAGTCCAAAGAAACAGCGGTTAGCAAGAAAAATTCTTCGTTTGATCTCATCGCTGGTGTTGTTTTCTGGGTTTACAGCGGAGCCTAGGTAGACGAAGTCCTTGACTACCCCAAAGTTACGTCTGTAGATCGTGACGTTTTGACTAAGACGTCGGTGTTGTATGTCCTTTTTGACGACAGCATGTACTTTCATCCTGGTCATCCTGTACAAACGGACGAGTTTGGGAGGGATGCCAAAACTAGACATGGCTCTATACAGCTCGTCCCTGTAGATGCTGTCATATGTAGCCTTGAAAAGATGGTGGGTGAGGGTGTCGATTTGGTGTTCTTGGTTTTTTTTTCCAGGATTTTTCGTAATTTGAATATTGGATCAACTGTGGACTTTCCTCGTCTAAAACCACACCGATAATGACCTATCAGGTTGTTGACGATGGGCTTTAGACGTTCACATATTACGGCAGAGAAGATTTTGTAAGCGATGTTAAGTAGATTAATTACTCTATACCTAGTTGGTGCAGTTGAGAGGGTCTACTTTTTTCATGATCGGGCAAACAATACTGAGGTTCCATTCATCGGGCATGCTTTCTTCCGACTATATCTTGCAGGTAAGTTAGTGCATGCTCCTAACCAACTTATCTCCCGCTACTTCAAAAAGCTATGCATTCAAGTCAACCGCTCCAGCGGCTTTATTAGACTTCAGCTTAGATATGGCAATTTTTACTTCGTCTAAGTCGGGAGGACGGGATTGTTGGCTTTCGCCGTCTATGTTGAATGGATCATCCTGCCTGACAGCGGAATTCAGTTCGTCGTCACCGTTATACAGTCTGCAGAAGGCGTCCTTCTATATCCTCAGCATTGACTGTGGTTCCACTATGATGTTTTCACGCGCGTCTTTGCAGCCTTCGGTTTTAGGTTTATGTACCAGTAAATTTTTTCACCTGTTCATAAAACTTTCGAACTTCATTCCTGCTTTTAAACTTCTCAACATCGACCGCACGCTTCTCATGCCCTCTCTTTTTTCTTCTGAAAAGTCGGCGTTATTCTCTCCTCTTCTGCTCATAGCGCTCATGAGCAATTCTCGTCCTTTTATGCAGCGCCGCTTTGCGTGCCTGTTGTTTGGCTGCATTTTCCTGCCGACATTCATCAAACCAGGGGTTCCTTGTTGGTGGCTGTTTGAAACCCAGCAAATCTTGGCAATGTTGACACTAGTTTTCGACACGTTGTGTTGGCGGCAGAGATCAATCTGGTTGACCATATTGATAGGTTGATCTGGAGAAGTCCAAGTTCCTTTGTGGATGTTGAGGTGTGTAAAACGCGTATACTGGCTACCATGACGTTTTGCCCCGCAGTAAAATCTATGAGCTTGAATCCGTTGTCGGAAGTGTTGTCGTTCAGGCTGCTTTTCCCAATTATTCCACTAAAGATGTCTCCTCTTCCTAGCTTGGCATTAAAATCGCCCAGGACTATTTTAATATCGTAGCTAGGGCACTGCTCATATGTTTCGTCAAGGAGCTCGAAGAACATATTTGGTGTTGTGGTCTTTCTCTTCTGTGGGGGCGTGCGCGCATATCAGGCTATTGTTGCCGATTTTAGCCTCGATGCGTATGGTCATGAGGCGCTCATTGATGCACCTATAGCTCAAAATTTCTTACCTAAGTGAGAGGTTTAAAATAAGCTCTGTTGGTTTTCGTGGTAGCAGTCACCTTACTAAATATCGCCCGGCACATCCCATCTTATTTCCTAGATGGCGGTGATGTCTAGGGCCTCCGCTAATGCTTCGGCTGCACGTAGTCTGTTAAGGGACCTAACATTCCACTTGTAAATCCGAAGTTCGTTGTCCGTAATTCTTTTTCGTAGGTTGTCAATAGTAAATCCATCCGTATCCGAGGCTTTTACGCGGCCAGAAGTCACCCAGACGGCACAACCCCCAACCTGGAGCGCAAGATCCTAAGTATAACTCCAAGGATGGGGAGCCGGATAAAACCGCTCCTTACGGAGCTGGGCTCCGAATAAGTCGAAGAAGCCCTATAAGGTGTTCACTAAGTAGTTTAACCTTACTTTAAATGTAGACACCACCGTTAGTTCCATCTCGAGAATTCTTGCGCTACAGTCTGGATAAGGAGAGGTGCCTTAGTGGAATAACCTCTCCCTGCTCTCTCGTTTGCTGCCCTCAAAAACTTTCCACTGGGGTTAGAACCCAATCTCTAGTTCAGGTACTTGACACCCGATGTTTGCCACGGGGAGGTGAGAGTAGGAGTTGGTAGACAGAGGTTGGTTTTGAGCAAAACTTGTTAACGCTTGTGTCCTCTTGAATGCACATGTCTACCATTTGAACATCATCTCTATCCAAAGCAGCATATAAATATGGGAAATGGGGAGTGGTTATGGGTGAGGGCACTTTTGGCTCCAACTAATGAGATAGTTCTCCAGATAAATGAACAAATTATATCGGACGCGGGGGGAGATATCGCCGAGTACCTCTCAGTAGACAACGTTATGGACACGGATCAAGTAACATTTACCCCAATTTTGTACGTTTTCGTGTTGGTTGTTGTTAGTTGAATTAATCTTAAAAAATTTAAAATTAGTGTATTTTGAAAATCTAGTTTTGTTAAATAAATTTTTAGTCGAAAAAACAGGTTCCCTATTTTAGTAGCATTTCTTAAATTTTTACAATTAAATTAAACTGTTGTGATCTCTTGTGATCACACAAATTATTCTGTTCAAAAGAGAAAATAAATTATTAAGAAATGCAATATATTTAATTCACGTGTTTTATTGAGTCAAGCTGGTATAAAGATTCAGATTAAAAAGAAAGAATAAGAAGTAAGAATGAGTGAAAAGTAATATAAATGTATAAATATCGATAATATGTAATAATTATGGCGTTGCCAACACCTTCCCTTTTGAGATAGGTATCTGCATATCATGATGATAAAATTATCCAGGCACAAATCTATTGATTGGTCGTCGTGTTCGCTGAGTTCGACGTGGCACAGCTGGTACAGCAGGTAGAATATTATTTGGTGAAGTCCTAACATTGGAAGAGTTATCACTATCTGATGGCGGAACTAGTTCACAAGGTGTTGTATCGCATTCATACACGTCCAGTGCCATGTCCCATGGTTTTTCGACTCGAGGTTTGGCAGTGATGTCTTTTTTATGCCACTCTGCATTAAAACATTATACATGACCTTACCAATACGTTTAATAATTTGTCCTGGCTGCCACTGGAAGTTGTTAATATTAGTGTGTATACTCACATAAACTAAATCTTGGCTGTTGAATGATCTCGGGTTGGTACCAAATTTTCGATTAAATTGTTTGGACATGGTTGTTTGATTTTTGTTATTTATAGTCTCATTTTGGTTTTGGTGATTTTCATTAAGATTGGGCTTAATAAGATTCAAGCTGATGCGAATATTTCTGCCAAACATGATTTCGGCTGGAGACTTTGAGTTTGGTGAGTTTCGGTTTGGTGTTGAGCGGTAAGATTGAAGAAACGTTTGAAGATTTTGAGTGATTGTTCCCTCCGTGTTTAATTTCATAAGAGAACGTTTGAAGGTGTCCACAAACCGTTCGGCTTGTCCATTAGACATCGGGTTGTACGGACTGGAGCAAAGATGTTGGATACCATTCTCTGCCATGTACTGCTGAAACTGGGTGCTCTTGAACTGCGTCCCGTTATCTGAAACGATCGTCTTCGGTAGTCCAAATCGGGAGAATATTTCGCTGAGAATCTCTAAAGTACGCTGAGTAGTGATGGATTTTGTTACAACTATTTCCGGCCATTTAGAGAGGGCGTCTACTAAAATCAGAAAATAATTTCCCTCGATTGGTCCAGCGTAGTCCAGATGGAGACGTTTCCATGGTTCTGTTGGTGTAGGCCATGGCTGAAGCAATGTTTTTGTTGGCATCTTGGCTGCTGACGCACAATTTTTACAATTTTGGATGAGTATTTTGATATCAGCATCGATGCTTGGCCAATAAACAAAACTTCTGGCTATAGATTTTGTTCTTTCGATACCTTGATGGCCACGATGAAATTGTTTGAGAACTCTTCTTCTATAAAGTTTTGGAACGACGACTCTTTGACCAAACATGATAAATCCGTCGATGATGCTGATATTTTCCCTACGTTTGAAAAATGCTTTTAACTCATCATTTTCTTTGATTTCATTCGGCCAGCCATTAGCCACAAAATGAAATATTTGACTCAGTATGATGTCCTTCGCTGATTCAAACTTAACCACTTGATGAGAAACTGGCAGATTTCCGAGATTGTCTGCAAAAATTTGTTTTACATCCTGTTCAATTTTGATTGATGCAATCACAAAATCCTCTGCTACTTGAATGTTGTTATTTGAGAGATATCAAGAACCGAACATCAATTTTTACCAAATTTGCGTAGTATTTTTTGTAGATTTTATTTTTTTTTATGAAAAAGCGGTTTATTGGATTTTTATAAAAAAATGAAATAAAAAGAGTTTGAAGACAATATATTAAATTTTTTAAAAGCTTATTTAGTAGTAAGGAAATTTTTACCAAGTTTTAGTATTGTTTTTTTGTTAGGTTTTTAATTTTTGTAAAAAAACTGCCATTTTGATTTTCCTCAACATTTTACTGAGTGTTGACACCAATATTTTTTAGAAGATAAAAGAAATTTTAAAAAAAATGTTTTTTTTTAGGTTTTTATTTTTTATAATAAAACTGTCAATTCGATTTTTCTCAAAATTTTGCCAGATGTTAATCGTTGTTATAGAGATAAAATTATTTTGTATTCGTAAAATTTTCGGGGTGACACATTTTTTTTCAGTGTTTTCAGTGTTTCCGTTATCTGGATTTTTTTTTAATATATAATATTAAATTTAAATTAAATCTCTAGCGTTTTTGCTATGGTAAAAAAACCACCCACGCAATTTTCTTGAGAGCCCTTTCTGCATCTTTTTTCATAATTATCAGTAGAACAAGGTTTATTTGAAGTCGATTTCTCTTCTAGTCCTTGAGCTATGGACAACGAAAAAAAACGTCGTAGTACGTTCACACGCACGCACAGAAATGATTGAGAGTTGTAAATCAGTAGACAATAGTTCTCAAGTTCAAATTTGAATGGCCTCTCTTCGATTACTTGAGAATTCTCAGAATCCCAAATATGACAATTTCGATCATTAACATATTCAGCGATTGAGAAATATGTTTGGTCGCTGAATAATTTTTTTTTTTTCGAAAAATCGCCATCTACCGCCTGTTGTTCAAAGACCTATTCGACGTTTCTATGACTGCTACGCTGTGAATGGTCAGTTGCCTTCAGTTGTTGTGTGAACTTGACTCCATAAAAATATGGGTGTAATTTCAAATTCAAAATATACCATAATGTGCCGTAATACAGCACTTATTCCTGAAAAGGGCGAGGAATCGACACATTCTTCCTATCCGGCAACACTTTCACGTACAGCAGCGATATTTTCAGTGTTAAGAACGAAACGATGATGCACAGGGCCTTACAATATCTGTTACTAATCCAGCCTCTTCAAATTTATTCACAACTTTGACAATTGTTTGCGTTGTTGGACGATTGTGTAAACCATAACTGAAAACCATAGCTGAACTCATTGTGCGATAGTTAAGCGATGCATTTACGTAAATTTCAGACTTTTAGCTGAAAAAAAAAATAGTTTAACAACTTAATTTGACAGATGTCGAATTCCAGCCCCATACTTTTTAAACCGCAAAATGTATAACCCGTTATTTTCAATAATGATATGGTTTTGCTCGTCAAAGTCAAAAGAAAACAACTTTAAAAGAGACAACTAACCAATTAGCGAACTTATCTATTACCATACAAAATTATCTCCTTAACGTTTAGAAGCAGAAATAATATATTAAAATTTTAAAACACTTTTACCCAAAATCTTACAAACTGCTTTCTAGACGATGTTGTTCAAGAGATAAAGCCCATCAAAAGTTATCTCACATTTAAAGGAAAAATGTGTCTATAGTGTCAGAAAAATTATATCTAACCACAATAAGGTTTTATCATCTAACCCCAACCTAAACTAATCACAGTTGAAAGTAATTTACCTAAGGTTAATTATAATTTTCCATTCAGCTACATCCAAAAAATTGATGCCATTTTAAACTCTCTGGATGAAATTAGAGATAGTTTATGGTTTAATTGAACATCAATTTATTTCAAATCGTGATTAAATGTAAAACAAAATATCCAGGACAATATAAATACTAACCTCGTTTCACGCATTTGAAAATGAATGAACAAATAAAAATACAAAAAAAAATTACCCTCATTCAACTGTATCTGGCGTAATTTAATTGTTCCAATCAAATGCGCACAGTTTGTTCGAAATTCGAATAGTTTATTGTTAAAAAACAATTCGATATCCTTTCTGATTTTGTTTTTGTATGTACGAGCATAGTTGATGCAAATAATGATTTTATTATTTCTATATAGGGAATTTGATTTTGCCAATAACAATATAATGTTGTACAAAATTAATATGTGCTACTTTGCCATATAATTTCTACATAAATGGTTCAGGAGTTTTCATAATTGTCCTCATTATTTGCATAATAATAATAATGGTGCCGAAAAGCATCAATTCAGCGACTATTTGCAGAATGTTTATATGTATGTACGTTTCTCACTTAAACGCCACTCTGAACTTTCACCCTTCCAATGGTATTATAAAATTGGGGATATATAGGAATATAATAAATAAATAATTTGGTTATCCTGTGAATGATTATTATGCTAATTTTTCATTAAACAAGGACATTGGTTAATTGCCGATAATACAATATAATTCAAAGCGTCTGCTGGAGACAAATGAACAAAATTAGGAACATATTAAATAAGGTCGGGGAAATTTTAAAGCATATTAATTATTATTTTAAATGTAAAATTTGTAAACTAATATTAATAGAGCATTTTTGCTATTAAATTTAATTCAATTCAATTCAATTCAATTCAATTCAATTCAATTCAATTCAATTTAATTCAATTCAATTCAATTCAACTCAATTCAAAGAAGCTTTTCATCGACTTTTCTGAGGTTTTTGAACTTCAAGT